>NC_046158.1:3742885-3987885 GCF_011064425.1 Rattus rattus
TTCTTGTTTGTGATGCTGGGGTCACACTTAGGGTCCTATGCGTGCCAAACAAGCATGTTATCTCCGATGCTTACTGCAGCCTGGGGCTCTGGGTCCTCAGAGGGCCCCTGGGAGATGCTGAGGCCTCTGCGGACCAGGGAGCCAAGGCCTGGGTGGGCACTCAAGTGACTCGTCAGTGGAAGTATTGTGAGTATGCAACCAAGGACAGAGAAGGGGGTCTCTGAACACATTTCCCCTTAGGCAGTCAGCCACCTGGGCGCTGGGGAAACCAGGCGGACTGCAGGCTGCCCTGGGGCCCTTTCTGCTTCTGTTTATTGAAATGATAAACAAACAATAAACTTAGAAATGGCTGGGCAGTGGTGTTACACACCTTCAATTCCAGCACTCAGGAGGCTGAGCCAGGAAGATCTCCTTCAGTTGGAGGCCAGCCCTGGTCCATAGAGCGAGTTCTGTGAGCCTCGGCTACACAGAGAAATCCTTTCTTGAAAAAGTAAATAAATTCATTACATTTAAAAATAAAAATATGGGCTGGAGGGATGGCTCAGTGGTTAAGAGCACCGACTGCTCTTCCAAAGGCCCTGAGTTCAAATCCCAGCAACCACATGGTGGCTCACAACCATCTGTAATAAGATCTGATGCCCTCTTCTGGTGTGTCTGAAGATAGCTACAATGTATATAATAAATAAATAAACCTTTAAAAAATTTAAATAAAAATAAACCGGGCATCCACAAAAGATGGCAGGATTCTAGGGTTGAGGGTATCTCTGCTGGAAGATCTCTCAGGTCCTTAGCTCTGCTGGTTTGTTTACTGTTCCCTGACCCATGTCCCATCCCATCCCCCCCACCCATCCCCCATCCCCATCCCCCTGCTATCCACTTACCTGCAGCACAGGGCTCTCCTCAAAGTTGTAGGCACTGGGACGGCCCTCCAGAGTGGAGAAGGCCACGTTGCCCCCATTCAGGGGGGAGATGTCGCTGAACTCAGAGGTGCAGAAAGCCACCCTCTCATCTTCACCAGGTCGCAGGTAGTGGCCCTCAGGATGGCCATAGGTTTTCTGGCAGGAGGCACTGTAGTATTGGTAGGGCTCCCAGGGGCCACCGGTGTGCGTGCGCTTGTAGATGGCAAAGCTCTCGGGGCGGCTGGTGTGGAACTTTAGCCTCACGTAGGTGATCTCATAGGCCTTCCCTGCAGCCAGGCAGATGGAGATCATCTTAGAGAAGGGAACAGGTACACAGCCCTGGAACGGGGGTTGGGTGGGGTGGGGAGGTGGGAGTGGGGTGAAGAGGCTGGACAGGATGGCTGATGGCAGAAACTCCCTGGAGCTTTGAGTCAGAGGGCCACCATGAGGGTCAGAGAGGAGCATGGGGAAGGCTACACCTGAAGGCCTCCCAGCGACTCGCCCACCCTGTATCCAGCTCAGTTCCCCTCTTTGCTAGGGAACCTGAGATATTGTGAACCGTTATTCCCTGAATGGCATTGTCTTTTTTTGCTTAGTGAACAAGCAAAAACAAATAAGTGAGGTAAAACAAAGACCGTAATACTCAGTACCACGGAGGACCCCCACAGCTGGGAGTAACAGGGGAAGTGGCTCTTTAGGAAGCAGGCTGGTGCTGCTGCCTCAGGATGCTGAACTGGGTTGCTGTTCAACCCAAGAATTCCACTCGAAGGCAGATGGCCAAGAACAACAGAAAGACCTGTGCCCCAGAACGACTAGACACACATGTCCGCAGCAGCACTCAGAACGCCCCAAATGCCTGCCAACCATGTAGAGGAATTCTTACCATGGTGACAAGGAAGGAGGTCTCAGAGCGTGCCACCTGGCCATGGCCTGTGAGAGGTGGTGCTGAAGCTGCTAACACAGAAGGCCCTGCTGGCTGACCTCACTTACGCCGAGTGCCCAGAAGCAGCCAAGCCACAGACAGGAAGTAAGATAGTGGTATTTGGAAGTTGGGGTGAGACTTTGGAATAAGTGGTAATGACTGCAAATGGACACAGGGGTTTTAGGGACTGATGAGAACACCCCCCGGTCAACCCAGTGGTCGGTACGTGAACCCGTGAGTATAAGAATCATGGGATTGTGTGGTTTTACGTTAGAGGAGTGAGAGGCAAAGCCAACAGTTCACATCTGCAAGCCTTGTACGGCTGAGCTGAGCCCTGAACACGCACGCACACGCACACGCACACGCACACGCACACGCACACGCACAGGGCAATAACAAGGGTTGGTGGCAACACAGAGAGGCTATCCTGTGCACCGGAGATGGTAAGTGTTTTTAAAATGCCATCACTGTGGTTAACAGATGCAGGTCATTAGAAAATCAAAAGCCAGCCTTACCCTACAACCCGGCAAGCCTAGTGTGATATACCCTCAGAGAATGGTAGCCAGGCCCCAAGGAAGGGACATGTGCATCCATGTTCATAGCACCCACTGCTCAGGACAGCCGAGGGGCAGAAATAGCCCAGGCCATGCAAACAGATGGCCCAACCGTGCAAAAGACAGCTGTTCAGCCTGGAAAAGTGGGGCAACTTTGACCTTTGGGCCTAAAATACAGACAAGCCCTGAGGGTGTGGTGCTAGACAGAAGAAGTGTGTCACAGACCAACACCGCAGGCGTGCCTTGCACCCACACGCACAGAGGCGGACAGTGTCAGCTCAGGGAGGGGCTGAAGGATGACTCAGTGCCCAACAGCACCCGACTGCAAGACAGGAAGACAAGTTCTAGTCTCCAGCACCCATGTAAAAAGTCAAGCATAGCTGCATGTACCTGTGACCCCAGAATGGAGTGGGTTGGAGTCGGGGAGGACAAAGACAAGCAGATCCTAAGACCTCAAGTGCCAGCCAGCCTCAACCCAAGCAGCAAGCTCCCAGTTCAGTGAGAGATCCTGTCCCAAGGCAGCAAGGTCGGAAATGATAAAGGAAGATAGTTGTTGATTTACTCTGGTGTGTGCGTGCGTGCATAAGTGTGTGTGTGTGTGTGTGTGTGTGTGTATGTGTGTATGTGTGTATGTGTATGTGTGTGTGCATGCATAAGTGTGTGTGTATGTGTGTATATATGTGTGTATGTGTGTGTATGTGTGTGCATGTGTGTATGTGTATGTGTGTGCATGTGTGTATGTATATGTGTGTGCATGTGTGTATGTGTGTGTATGTATGTGTGTATGTGTTGTACATGTGTATATGTGTGTGCATGTGTATGTGTGTGTATGTATGTGTATGTGTGTATATGTATGTGTGTATATATGTGTGTATGTGTGTGTATATATGTGTGTGTGTGTGTATGTGTGTGTATGTATGTGTGTATACGTGTGTGTGTATGTATGTGTATGTATGTGTGTATGTGTGCACACGCATACATACAGTAATGCAGGGGTTATCGAGATTGTTCAGTGCTTAAGAGCATGTGCTGCCCTTACAAAGCACTGGAGTTCCCAGCACTGGGACACTTAGAACCCTCTGTAACTGTGACTACAAGGGACCCGGATCTCTCTTTGACCTCCCTGGCGCCTCCCCTCACGTGTACATACTCACACACAGACACGCACACTCATATACATAATTAAAGTATAAAATAAATGTCCTGTCTAAGGATTGTCCATTTTATAAGTACACTGGAGCCACGGGGCCTCGTGGCAGGGCAGCCTGTTCTGTTTCCTAAGGTAACAGAGCCTGGAGTCCTTGTACAGGTTCAGAGCGGGAGGAGTGTGTTTGTGACTCCAAACTGCACACACTTGAACATGGATACAACTATGTGTACTTCACCATAACAAAAAAATTAGCGTAAATATACTGTCCCTCTGGGACAGCAGTTTGGTGACAGAGATGAGGAACGGAAAGAATATTCCCAGAATCAGACAAAGAAGCCTTTGTGGGTGGAGGGAGGGGGTCACGACCTAATAGCCCAGACCAATCCTCAAGGTGTTATATAGACTGGGGAAACCAAGCGTCTGAAGAAATAACCAAAGGGGCAGCAGTTTCCATAATGACCAAAGCCATTGACGGTCTGCAGAGTCGAAGCCCCCCTGGGAAAGTCAGAATCAAAACAAAGGCTGCAGGTACTACGAAGGATCCTAAAAGGGGACCATGATGGGCAGCGCCAGGGCCTGGGAGGGCAGCTCACCTGATAAAGTGTGCCACAGGGGCAGAAGGATCTGAGCTCGAATGCTTAGCACAAAAGGCTGAGGTGCGGGATGCTCGCCCGTGACCCCAGACATGAGGGTGGATACAGGCTCACTGGCTGTAGCTGAATCTGTGAGAAGCGACGTCTCAAAAGTAGAGAACAACTGAAGGACAACACCCGCTTACCTCTGGTTTCCACACAACTCAGACATACAGATACATAGAAACCACACGCAGACACAATTTGACAAAAAAAAAAAAAAAAAAAATTTAGAAGACTAGGTCCCAGTTAGGCGTAGTTGTATGTGCCTCATCTCAGCACTCGGGAGGTAGAGGCAGGAGAATTAGTAGTTCAAAGCCATCCTTGGCTGTACAGTGAGTTCAAGGCCCACTGGGCTGCATGCGACTGTCTCAGAAAAACCAAACAAAAGGCACGGGCCCCAAAGACAGCCGGCTAATTGGCGAGCATGTTTGTCCTCGGAACTCAGCACAACTGTTCCTCCTTCAGTTTCCCTCTGTTTTTCCCAATTTTCTTTCCTGGAGCTTGTTCTAATTTAAAACTGGAGAAAGCCCAGTTTTACAAAACTTTTTAAAAAGCAACCGCCTTGCCAGGTTCCGTTTTAAGACGTTTTCTAAAGTTCCGTGGCAGCACAGTTGGCACTGGGCTTCTGAGCCCTTCAGAAGAGGATGCATCGGGGCCTGGGCTGGGTCAGGCAGTGCCTGGCTGGCTCCCCAGTTAGAGCACCAGGCCCAGATGTGCCCAGATGTGCTCACACTGGGGCAGACACAAGTCCTGCAGGCTCGGTAAACAGTGAGCAGTCAGACACCTCCTGGGAGGGAGCCAGGAGACACTTCAAAGGTGGCTGGCAGGGAGGCTGCCCTCGGATAAAGGGGGTCACTCGGACTGCATGCGAGCAAACAATGTCTGTGGTGGGAAACATAGAGGCTCCTTACTGGCCAAGCCAGGAGGCAAGAGCTGCTGAGACAACATCACAGGGGCGCCGTGGGAAGGTTTGTTGGAGAGTTTAATTAGGAGAGCAACTCCAGCCTGCTCTGTAAGGATAGGCAGTGGGAATGGCTCCAATGTACAGTGACAGATATAAACCCACAGTCACCCAGGCTCTTGTAAGCTTCAGGGCCAGTGAGGTTCCAAGGTGACGGTTTTGCTCCTAAGCTCCAGGCCGGCCTGTATACAGCTCTCCTACCTCGAATGCTGCTTTTCCCAACTCCCTGACTACCCTCCGTGCATCTCAGCTCCACAGTGAGCATCTACCATATGCCAGACACCAGCTGAACACATCCTGCACACTCTCCGGACCCCCCAATTCCGTCGTCATGTGGGTTCCATTGACAAGACGCGCTTCATTAGCAAGAAGTTCACAGCTCAGGGAGAAAACACAGAGAACAGTCGATCTCTCTTGGTCCTCCAGCCCTCACAAAGGCTATACAGGTACCCTTCTGCCAGGGGCTTGCTGGGTACTCCGGGGAGATAGGACTTCTGGGAAGGGGATGCAGATACTGATGAAAACAAAGAGATGTGTCCCCAGCCCTTGATGGTTCAAATGCTGTGGCCGCCATGGCAAAGGCCACCTGAGAGAAGCACCAGCATGCTAAGGCACATCTACCCCACCAGCTGGGACATACAGCCTGTCAAGACCTGGGTCTGCCACAAATCGAGCTGGCCGGCGTCTGGTGCTGACCTGGTGGGTAGGCCAGGCTTATTTTTGGAAGATGGAAAGAAAACAAACTTTAATTACAGCCATCTGGGGATCCGGGAGGGGTTGGGGCGGGGGTGGCGCCAAAGGGGCAGCGAGATTTGAGCTGTAACACATGGGCAGGCCAGACTGATACCCACCCGCTGGGAACCAGTTCCAGTGTGAGAATGATCCCAGGCCTCAGCCCCAGGTCCTGACACCCATCATCAAGTTCTTCAGTTCCCAAGCAAGGCTCTTGGCAGCCTTGGGCATCTTGAGTCCCTGTGAAGAACTGGGTGTTCTCGGAGATCACAGAGGAACCAGCCCCGTCCCCTCTGTACTACACCTAACAGTCAAACTGTCCAGTCTGGGGCTGGAGAGATAGCTCAGCGGTTAAGAGCTCCGACTGCTCTTCCAGAGGTCCTGAGTTCAATTCCCAGCAACCACATGGTGGCTCACAACCATCTGTAATGAGATCTGGTGTGTCTGAAAACAGCTACAGTATACTCCTATACATTAAATAAATAAATAAGTCAATTAAAAACGCAAAACAAAACTGTCCAGTCTGGCCTTGCAGAGGACAGGTTTTCTCTGGCGATTGCATAAGGCTTTGTGTCAAGATCACTCTGAGGTCGGTCGGGTCCCAGCTGTGATTGCTGGAGTCTACAGAAGGGGGATGGGTATTCTGGACCACCATAGCCGGCCATAAATAAACACGCGTAATAAACAGGGGCGGGGCGGAGGGATTGCTAGAGAGCAGGGAATCCAGAGAGTGATGGAGCGCTCTAGCACACGTTAATTCTTTGGGCTGAAGAAGACATTGAGTTGAGAAGTACTTGCCTAAGTATATGGAGATATGGGAGGGGAGTGCTTTTCTTTAAGAAATGTACAGAAAACAAGAGACACGGTGGCAGCGGTTTTGAGCGTGGTATTAATCACATTTGCAACTGTCATGTAGTCACTAACAACGTCACCTCGCGGCTTCTGCAGCTTCCCAAACTGAAAGTTTGTTCTCTTAAACATTAGCGTCTCATCGCCTCCCCAGCCCCTGGAAACCCCATCCTGCTTTCCGCCTTTATGAATCTGACAGCTCAGGAACTTTCTAGAAGGAGAACCATGATGTGCCTGTCCCTCGTGACTGGCTAACAGCCCTAGCGCTCACTCCTATTGGATCACGCATCATTTTGCTTTGTTTCTGGGTAAACACTGCACTGTGGAGATGGTCTCCACACAGCTGAGTTGCAGCCGAGGTCTGAGTTGGGAAGCTCAGGTGGACGATGGAGGCCTTTGGGAAGACAGGTCATCTCAGAAGTGGGTCATGATTCCAGCATGTGAAATCTGGGCATGAGATCGATCGTTGTAGGCCTTGCCTTGGAAGGGCCAGGGCCAGGCAGGGAGGAGGCTAGGTTTTAGAATAAAAAATGAGAAGGGCCGACCTTCACTCCCTTGCTCACTCCCTTGTTCCTGCTGGGGACGCTCGGTGCTGAAGAGTCACTCATCAAATGCCTGGCTTCTCCATGACTCATTGGATAGCTCAGTGCCTCCGTTTCCCCGTTTTCAAGATGAGAATAACAATCTGAGGAGGGGTAAGCGATCAGATTTCTGCAAGGCTCTTGAACAGCAGGTTCTCAAGTGACTGTCAGCCCCCCTGTCTGGCCATTCGATGACCGACATTGGCTAAATAGCAGGCAGGGGACCTGTTGCTCAGGATGGAGCGAAGCTGTGAAGCCAAGGACCCTCGTCCATTCCACGGCAGTTCAGAGCTGGTAATGGGGCCACACTGGACCTAGTCGGGAGTATAAGCGGGTACAGCCCTGAGGGAGGTCCCTGGAGGAGGGCACCCTAAGCTGGATAGACAGCACATGTTCCCTGCCTCTCCCCAGAGCTTGGGATCTGGCACCCTGTGGGTGCCCACTGGTTTATGAGTTAGTCTGGGTGACCGGATGTTGAGGAGAGAAAGTGAACCTGTAGAAGTGAGGGCATTTACAGCAAGGACCCACAGGATGAGAAAGGAGAGCCTTTCGTTTGCCTGGAGAGGACCATGGTGGTAGTCAGAGCAGGTTAGGTGGAAAGAGATCACGGTGGCCCAGAGTCCACTTACTCCCTTCCCCCAATGAGGGACATTCTACCTTTGCAACTCCTAGATCACTGTGGGAGGTCCTGAGGCGTGGGGACAAGGCCGGCTGGGCCTAGGGCCACTTCTGTGGGTGGAGGGAGGCTATCCAAGACCACTGCCTTGACTCTTGACCTGCCTGAGCCTAGCATTCCAGCCAAATCCCCCAGGGAGGTGGAAGGAGGACACTGTCCCCAAGCTCTGGCCCTAGCCAAGGCAAACATACCACCCACTCCACAGGAAGGCACAGCTGAGCGGAGGCTCAAGAGACTAGGGAGCTTTGGGGCTTCTGGGGGTGGGGTGTCCTGTGGGGTCTCTGGTCCAGTTTCTACCCAAGCCACGCTCTTCTCTGTGACTGTTTAACCTCTACACTTTTCTCTGAGCCATCTAGGCTCGGAGAGTTCCAGATCTATGCTGCCTCCATCTGCTTCTTTGGGCCTAGAGCACGCTAACTTCTTCTGGAGACTCTCAGCACCTTCAGGCCTTGAAAGGCCACTGCTGGCCCTCCCAGCTGAGGCTTTTGGGCCCCATATATTTTCTCAGACTTAGGTTTTCCCCACATGGTCTTATGGTTAGCTTGCAGTCCTGGACTTAGCTGTATTCTTTCTTGGCGGATGGGATGGAGGTTTGAGAAAGAGTTCTCAATGTAGCCCTGGCTGTCCTTGAACTCACTCTGTAGACCAGACTGGCCTCCAACTCAGAGGTCTGCCTGCCTCTGCCTCCTGAGTGCCAGGATTAAAGGCGTGCCCACCACTGCCCTGCCATAGCTATATTCTATGGCCAAGAGCAAAGGTTCCACAGGTCCTGGCAGGTGGTGTGGGGATGATTCTATTTCGCCCTGCACTTGGGGACCCGGAACTCAGAGAAATGTTTCTATGGTCCTGGGAGAGTCCTGACAATCCAAGACAGGACACCAAGAGCCAACCTGACCCGTTTACTCTCTGTTCTAAGTGAGAGCAGCAGCAGAGCCCTGGAGTCGAGCCCTGTGTAATCCCAAACAACCGCTTCATCCTCAGAACCTCAGTTTCCCCACCAATGCAGGATAAATTCCTCCCGGCTGAGATGCTGGTCCTTGAACAGTCTGTCATCCAACGACCCTCTATTTCCCCTTCTCCCATCCACCCCTCTCGCCAGCTTGGCCAGCTTCTCCAGGCATTAGTCGAAGCCCTGAGAGCAGTCAGCTCCACCAACCAGCCCCACTGTGGCCTTTCACCACAAGCAGGGAGACCTGGCTCAGCAGCTACTGCGGGATAGGATTTAGACCAGATGTCAGGAGCTGCGGGGAGCTGGGAACGCGGTGACCTCCCTCCCAAGCTGACCTCTGCCTCCTCTTCTCCCTGCTCCTCACCCCCACCCCCAGGGGACTCTGGCCAGAGCTGCCTTCTACTTTCCACTCTTAAGAGCCTTCATGAAGGGGGGGGGGCACCCAGCAAACAAGGTCAGCAGAAAAACAGAGGGGCTGTTCCCAGCCCACCTCAGCTAACAGCCAAGGCCCTCTGGATTCTGGATATTATGAGTCCATGGGCTTAGCTACAGCAGAATTAAGACACCGAGCCCCCAGATGGGCCAGCACAGCAACGACCTGGGTCGGGATGTCTTTTGGAACAGGGTGAGCCCTTATTCCCTGATAGAGAGCCCACCCGCAGTGCTCAGCCCCCACCCAGGGCTTCCAACTCATTCATGAGGACCATGACAGCTCCAATCTGAGCACCTATGGCTGTCATATTGTCCTCAGAGGCGGCAAGTGTTTTTATTTTGTTGCTTGTTTGTTTGTTTGTTTGTTTTGAGACAGAGTCAGGGCTAGTCCAAAACTCCTGATTTTCCTGCCTGTACCTCCCGAGTTCCATCAGTTTATGTCGAGCTGGGGCTGGTGGAAGCCAGGGCCTGTGCCTGCTAGGCAAGCACTCTGTCAGCTGAGCTGCTTCCCCAGCGTTCCTCTTGTCTCCACTGTATAAGCAGGGAAACTGAGGTACATCAAGAGCACTGCCTTCCAGTGGATGGTTTTACTATGCCTGCACTCAAAGTCTATTGCATGATGCCTACCCTATCCTGCTTTCAGACCCATCAAGAGAACTCTGAGCTGACCGAGTGCCCAGGATGTGGTGTGGCTGTTATCCATCCGTCCACCCATCCACCCATCCATCCACCCATCCATCCATCATCCACCCATCTATCCATCCATCCTTTCATGGTACAAACCCTTCTGTGCCTCACGCATGTCCGAGTGTGTGATGCCTTTGCTCACACTCAGAGCCCAGGATCTGTGGGTTCCAGAGGCTGCTTGTTGAAGCATCTAGAGGCTGCAGGAGCACGCATCAGGCAAAGTGTCAGCAGAGTGTGAGGAAGGCCCTCTAAGGCAAACACAGAGCTTCCCACCCTGACAGCACCCCCTGGTGCCCGAGGCTAGAGTTCCCTCCTTGGCATCTGGATTTCATGGGCACGTGTGACAGCCTTTGTTAGAGAACACAGTGTCTCCTTCCCTGCCCCAGATTCCTCCCATGGCCTTGAGGTCTTGCCAGCCCCATTGGCCACCACCTCCCCTAGCTTCCTGTCTGGGCAGACCCCACCCCATCCAAGTTCCACCTCCTCCTCTCAACAGTCAGAGGCAATGTATCCTCGCCCCTGGGAACTGGGTTTGGGATGCAAAGGGAATGTGCTTGCCTCTACTGCTGAAGGGGTTAAATGTCCTTCCCACCTCCCCTTTCTGGGGACAAGGACATTTCCTAGTCTTTGTCAGAGCTTTGCCACCCATGGCTAGGAAGCACCAGAGTAGTCGTGGGTGGCACAGCACATGCCAATTTTATATCCTGACCTCCATTGCACAGGAACGTGTGGGTCCTGACTGTCATGTAGCAGCTGTGTGTCTTTGCACAAAACACTTTAACCTCTCTGAGCCTCCAGCTTTTCACTGGGGCATAGTGTCGTCTGACGTTATCCAAACTCTCCTCAGAATGTGCCTGGGAACGTCTAGCATCATGCTGAGAATGTATGCAGCTCGGGGGAAAAGTGCTTAGCTAACAGGCTTCCTTCTGCGGCTGGAGACTGCCCTCGAATGAGATTCCAGTAACGAAATGTATGGATATTGGCTCTTACTAGGACACAGGAAGGCTATAGCCTCAGGTCACGTTTAGTGCTGAAATGAGTTATGAAAATATCAAATTCAGGTTATCAAAGCTTTGGAAGATTTGCACAGTACCCAGGGCATACCAAGGAGCCTAAGAAAGTCACTGGGCTCATCTGGACTTGGAGTGGGCAGAGAAGAGTCCAGTTTCAGCGTAGAAGTGGGTCCCTGGGTTCCCAGCCCCAGGGGCCCAATACTCCCTCCTCTTGCCTCGGGCTGGGTGGAGCAATCACGAGCAATGGAGAGGGGCCATGCCAAATGCCCAGGCTGGCCATCCAGTGGCAGGAGAAGCTGACTGTCCTGCCCAGGGTGCTGCAGCATTCGCGTTTGGTGGCAACTACCCTACCTCCCATGTCCACAGGGCATGGAAGGTGAAAGAGAATGGAGGATGGACCTCCTTAGAGGAGGATCATCATGGAGGTATCACCCCGCCTTCTCTAAAAGTTAGTTCTTCTAGGGAATTGTTGCTCCACCCAGTCCCACAGTTCTGCAAAAGCTGAGGGGGGCTTTCTGCTCTCCCAAACCTTTAGGGGAACCCCTTGGGCAGGCCTCCTGCTACCCAGGGCCTTCAGATTCTGACTCCTTACCTGTAGGTACTATAGCCTGCCCCAGAGTGCACAGCCCTCTGCGGGGTGGGGTGGGGTGTCCCATTGTCTGGAGACAAGGTGACAGGGTGTACGCTTACCTAGATGCAGGGTCAGGTTAACTGAAGTGGGATACTGCACCCCGAAGGCCATGGACGGACTCTGCCACCAGGTGCTGTCATCAGGGCTGTGGAAGTCTGTGAGGTAGGAGGCGTCGTGGCGTCGCCGGGGGTCAGCATCATCGCAGCGCTGGCACTGTGGCCCAGCTCCTGGTGCCCCTACGTGCGGACAGAAGTCCTCTGGGGGCCGTCCGCACGTGTGCGAGGCCTCGGCGCGTCGGCCGAACGCCGCGTTCTCGAACTCAGGCAGACAGCGCTGTGCGCGTCCCGCACCGTCGTAGCAAGAGCCCATGCCCGCACCCGTCGCGCAGTGCGCCTTCAGCATCACCAACGCCACACATACCACCGTTGCCAGGCGGGACAGGATCCCGGACACAGTCATGGCCGGCGCCTCGCTCCTCACTGCGCCGGTATCTACTCTGCGCCTTGGTCTGCGCTTGGCCCCTCTGCGCTCCACTGGCCCCCAGAGTCCTCCCCTGCAGGCGGAACCCGACGGCATCTGAGGGCGGGACACAGGCAGGCGACACCCCACCATCAGAGCTCCGTCCCTTCGTGCTCACCCCCACCTGCTGGACGTGCCTGGGAGTGCCTGCTTGTTCTGGCTAGGCCGCGGACTCTGGAAACTGTGAACCTGGCTCTGCGATCCTCCCTGAAAAATGGTCTCAGTGGTCATTATGCTAATGGATGCTTCTATGGGAGCCATGCACCTGGGTACCTTTCTGAGCGGAAAGGCAAGACAAGCACAGTCTTCACCTGACAGAATGACCTTGGGGAGTTTCCTCCATACCTGCCCAGTGTCCTCCTTCAAAAGCGTTGGGCTCCTGTCTTCTGTCCTCCCAAAGCAGATTTTTTCTCCTGGGATTTACCAAGGGGCTTCCTCTTATCAACAGAGGCCTCCCTTTCCCTCCACCAAGCTAATGTCCTTCCCACGGAACCTTCAGACCCCTGTAATCAGCAAAACAAAATGATCCCATGGTAGGGACACCCAGCTGAGCGGGACATGGATGGTCACATCCCCACAGCCCAGGTTAGACCCAGGAGGAGTCCAACCTGGCATGAAAGTTAAGGCGGTCCTGAGTGCAGGGCAAATTGGGGTGGGGAGCCTTGTGCTGCCCCAGTCTGGGGCCTCCTTCCTCACACTGCTAGCTACGGGACCACAGGGACACCTTGGGAAAAGGAAAAAGCCAAGTTTGGGATGAAAATGGACTCCTGTTGCCTCTTTGGGATGGCCTGTATGTGCTGGTCCCCTAGGATGGGGCGAGCTGGTGACAGTGGTGACTTGGAACGCCGAGGAGGCCAGTGTTCTTTGCCTCTGACTGCAGAGCAGACTCCCACACCCCTAATATCTCTTAATCAAGGACTCAGCTTGGGTGAGGTCCTTAGTTACTGTCTCAATTCAACCTACAAGGCTTTTATTGATTTGCTTGAGAGACCGTGTGGGCGAGGAACCCACGCTGCGCGGCACAGAAGTCATTAGTCTCACGGTATTTGGGCCCCTTCTGTATCGCCCATGGGGCTGCAGCAGAGCCCACACCTTGTCCCACTAAGACTGTCCCCAAATGTTCCACTCCCATCTGCCTTTGCAGCCAGGGTCCCTGGGTCTGGCTTCTGTCTTTCTGGCTGAATTATTCTGGTACACACAAGGTACCAGAGGAAGGAATTTTCTTCATGTATTTCGCTTCCACAGCCTATGTTGAGACCCTTGTGTGCTAACCATAGCCTTGATGGTACAAGTGTGTGCACAGGGTGCTCGAGTGCATCCGCGTGCACACACACACACACACACACGTGCACGCACACACACACCTGATGCAGTCAGCTTAGCAGTGGTGGCTGTACTGTAGTGGCAACAGCTTCCCGGGAGCAGTGTTCTTCCTATGTGGCAGCCTCTCAGTCCTGCCACAATCTTCCATTGAGCACATGTGACAGAAATTCCTAAGCACCTGGCCAATATGTGTTGCTCAACTCCCAGATCATTGAAAATAATCGCCACAGCAAAGCCAAGATCCTGCTCTCGCAGAGAGAGCCACTGAGAAATAGCACCATGACCCTCAAGGCTGGCTAGTCTGGGCGCTGGCAAGCACCGCCCTCTCTGTCCATCCTCTCTGTGCTTGGGCAGGGTGCAAAGGTCTCGCAGCCCAATAAGAGGGATGCTGCTTGTCACATCATAGCTACTAATGACACAGCCAGCCACAGCAGCTGACATACAGAAGTGGGGACTTGGGAGAGGGAGCCATGACCAGTTCCGTGTGGTGGGAGTGAGCTTCCTAAAAGAGGTTGAGTGGGGTGAATGGTCTGGGAAACACAGAGGGGCCGTGCATTTGCCGAGGCCAGGAGGCTAGTAAGCAGGCCATTATGTTGGGGTGGAGAGCGGGGCCTGGTAATGGGATGGTACAAGTCCTGTGTCACGGACTTGTCTTTGCCCTGTACAGGGACTTCAGGCTGGGTGGAGTCAAGGGGCAAGAGCCAAATGTGCTTCATCCTGGTATCTTCCAGACCTGCGCCCTGTGGCAGCCAGGGGATGTTGGTGGGGTTCACAAAACTCCAGTCTGGTTTTGGGTCCTGGGCTGGAAGTGATGGTCCCTTTCAAATGGGCCAGCATCCCTGGAAGTCCGTCTTGCCTCAGCTAGTGATCTCAGTGGAGGTCTCAGTGGTGCCCAAGTCCCCTGCTTTTCTTTTCTCTGAGTCTCTAAGGTGTTCAGTGTCAACCACCTGGTGGCGACATTGGCTGCAGTACAGGAACAGGCCTCTCTTGCCTCCAAGGGCAAAAATATGGTGGCCTGTGGTTGCAACTGCTGTGTGGAATTGACCAGCCAAGAAGCCAGACGGGAATGAAGTCCAGGGAAGGTTGCCTGCCTCCGCTCCACAAACAGTTCCCCTGTCTCTCTTCCAGACCCGTCCTTCGCCACCTAGGTCCCAGCATGTCAGGCTAGGCTACGTAATCCAATCCAGTGGATTGGCCGACTCCGGGCGGGCCTCAGAGACAAGAGTGACTCCCAGGACACACAGAGCTGGGAGGCAGGCAGAATCAAGTCTCCAACTGCCTGGGGGCTGCAGCCATGTTGCACCCACTCTCCGGACAGACACTTGCTTCTCACACACCACCAATCTTGGGGAGTGTCTGCCCAGGCAGATGGGTGGGTCAGGCTCAGTAGGGATAACACTGGGTGGGGGGAAGTGTACCAGGTGGCTTTACCCTTCACTCCTGTGTGGCTGAGAGTCACCTAAACCCCTAAGTCTTGGGACCCAAGAAAAGGGCTCTGTAAAGTCATTGAGGTCTGGCTCTGGCTGTACAAAGCGGGAAATAGGCCTTTAATTTAACGCAGAAGTGGCTTGTTTAGGACAAGTCATGGCAGTTCCTCCCTCTGCGTGGTTGGTTCTCTTTTGGAGAGGGTTTGGGAAGCGCACAGAATCATGAGTGGGGGAGTATCTGTACACCCCCAAAGTCTTAGGGTCTCTAGATTTAGGTGACAAAATGGCAATTTATCTGTACCAGCTGGAAAGGGATTAGTGGGACAGCTAAGGACTGCCCATGTGCAATGCTGGACCTCGAGAAGGCCGGGCCACCTGTCAAGGAGCCTGTGCTCCTCCCATTTCACCACAGTCTGGATTCACTCACACATTCAACCCTCTGAGGGGTCTACCCTGTGCCGTTTAAGATGAGGCTGAGAAGGGCCACACTGTGGCTCAGTAGTGGAACACCTGCTGAGCATGTGCAAGGCCCGGGGCTCCAACACTGCAACAAAATACAAGGCAGGAGGTGCTAAGGAGGGCCTACCACTCTGGCCCAGTGTCTGTCCCCTGAAACCAGGACCCCAGTAGTGTAACCCCAAACCTACAGAAGCTCCAGGCCACATGGTCTATTCCTGTCTAACCTGAAGCTTTGAGGTCCAGTCTCTGAGCCCTGCATGACAGTCCTTGCTTCCTGCTTTGAAGAGTGAGAGCCCTGCACCCCAAGTGCACCCCCTGCAAGGGCCATGCAGGCACTGGTTTCTCAGTGCACCATCACATGGCCTGCTGGCTTTGAACCCCGCTTTCTCCAGGACAGTTTTGCTTGGGACCCCTTTGAGACAGCAACCTGGGAGGGAAAGGGACAGTGTGGCCAGAGCTTCTACACCTTAAAGAGGAAAGGATGGCACAGGAGAAAAGGATGGGGTGCAGAGAGCGAGAAAGGAGAGGCTGGACTGGCAAGGGGAAGGAAGGAAGCAGGCGGAACTCTGCTCTAGGCAAGGGCGTCATGCAAGGTTCTGGAGGGACAGCATGCCTGAGCCAGCTTCCTTAGGCACAGGGTAGAGCACCCTACCCACAGTGGGTTGGACTGTGTGGGGGGCTTAGGTGTTGGTACACTGTCCAGGCCCTCTGTTTGGGCTCCCCTCCCGAAGCCCACCTACCAAGGGTTAAAACCTTCCAGGCAAGGAGGAGGGAGCAAAGCCTACGTTGTTCTGATTTGCTTAATGAACGTTAATTAAGGAGACAGAAGATAGCTGATTCTTCTAGGACAGAGATGAAAGACCCGTTAATTAAATCTTGGGAGATGCTGGTGCTGTTGATCCTTCCTGACAGGGCTCAGCCTGCTGGGACTCAGAGCCCAGCACCCTGGAGGAGACCATGCTCTGTAACCCAGCTTAGGGTCCTGTCCTGGATGCCCAGGGAGGAGGTCAGGGCTGGGTCCTGCCACGCTGAGGTCCCCTGGGTAGAGCAATACCTCAGTTTCCCCTCTTGCACAATGAATGCCGTGCTGGGCTTCAGGCCTCTGTGCGACTACCCACATGCCTGCACCTCAGTTTCCCCTTCCATTAAGTGGGGTACTACTTGCTCTGCATGCAACTCCAAGAGCGTGGGGGGGCGTGTGGAGAACTGGGGTCTGCCATGAACTTAGATGTGGGAGGACCCTACAAGGCCCTACCCTGTTAGATAACAGCAAACCCAGGAGCATCCTGCAGGGTTGTTGTAGGAACCGCCTTTCCATTCTGCTCTGATATACTCACTCCTCCACGGTTGCCTGCTCTGTGCTCCTCTATCCCCCAAGCGTCAGGGCCACCACGGTGTAGGAGACGTAGACTGTCAGTGACTTTATCAACTCCCCTGGAAAATCAGGGCAACAGGGAGACAGTGACCTAGGAAACAAGCAGACAGATTCAATGTGTCTGCTGAGGAGCCTGGAGGAGTTCCCAGGGAGGCACAAAGCAGGGCAATCAGGAAGGCTTCCTGGAGGAGGTAGCAGCCTGGACAAGATGGGATTTGGCGGGGGTGGGGGGTGACATGGAGAGGGAGGGGTCAGACAGATTGGAGTGGACAGGGTCCTTCAGCTGTCACCTCTGAAAGCAACTCACTGCAGGGAACTAACACTGTCAGACAGGCAGAGGGACAGCGTTGTCCTGGAGGCATGCCACCATTCAGCAACTGTCTCAGCTCTTCTGTTGCATTCAGCCATTGCCAAACCCCGCCCCCCGCGCCCCAAATGTGCGATGAGTGAGCTTAGTGATCCAGAGATGTGAGGAAGCTACTCCTGTGGGTGCAGAGGCTGGAGGCAGGGATCCGAGGGATGGGTGGGATGGAAGCATCCTATCACTTGGAGAACCTGGAGGAACACAGAATTTAGGAGTCATGTGTCAATCATCAGTGAGGTTGAAGAGGAGGTGCCCTGCTTGGTCTGGAGATGTCAAGGAGGGCTTCCTGGAGGAGGTGAGGTCTCCACTGAGACCCGGAGAAGGTGGGAGGATTGGGGAAGAGCATCCAGGCAGAGGGAACAGCATGTGAGAGGCTCAGAGGTCAGGGAGGACCGAAGGGGAGTAGTGAGAGGCTGGTGAGGTAGGAAGCAGAAAGTGGGCGGTGTGCAAATGCCCAAAGGAAGGCAAGGGGTGTGGGGCTGAGAACCGCCTTCCTGACGGCTCAGGAGCCAGGCGGTGTGGAACGCCCACTCCAGTGCCTAGGTGGGCTGGCAAGATGCTCCCTAGGGGAATCTAGGTAATCTCAAACCAGGAGTGGGTTGGGAGCCCAGGAGAGAATGGTGGCCTAGGCAGGGGCAGGTAGGGGTCAAGGGAGCAGTGCAGCCCAAGCATGAAGTGTGTGTGTGTGTGTGTGTGTGTGTGTGTGTGTGTGTGTGTGTGTGTGTGAATGTGTGTGTGTGAATGTGTGTGTGAATGTGTGTGTGAATGTGTGTGTGTGTGTGTGTATGTGTGTGTGTGTGTCTGTGTCTGTGTCTGTGTCTGTGTGTCTGTGGCAGGAAGGGAAGCGAGGGTGGAGATGGGGGTCCCTGACTGCTGCCTGGGTGGGGTTGTGAGCCTGACACTGAAGCACAGGTGAGTAGCAAGGAACATGGCCTAAAGAAGACAGAGCAGCGGCCATTTTGAGAGAAGTGTCTAGAAGCCACTCTGTGTGTCCTTGGGCAAGATTGTCTCCCTCTTCGGGGCCCCAGAATTCCTAGCTGATGAAGGAGCCTCTGAGGCTGTGCTAGGAGCAGCTTTGGGGTCTAGGCGGCAGAGCCCATTCCCACTGGCACTTCCCCTGGTGCCCAGTGGCCCTTCTTGGGACTGGTACACTTCTAGAAAAGGCTGTGGGTCTGATACATTCTAGAGAGGGTATACATGAGGTGCTCAGTTAATCACACGGGATAAAGAACAAGTGAATGGACGAGTCGACGTGAGAGCAGAAACCAGGCAGCATGCCAGGAGAAAGCAAGAAGACGGTGAGGTGGCTCCCACCTCCCACGGGGTTGGGGGTGGGCTTTCCCCAGAGACCCTGGCCCTTCAGAGGGGAAGTGAAGGCCAAGGGCAGGGAGGGAGCTGGCAAGCCCTTGACGGAAGTGATAGAGAGCCGCCTCTGCTTTCACGTGGCTTTATTTTGAAAACGTGAACTTTACAAATGTCAGAGGAAAGGCGAGCTCCGGTCTGGGACTGCGCTGAGAACCGCTTAGCATTTGCATGGCTTTGCTAATGGGTCTCTTCTGGGTGGTGGGAAATTTATGTCCCGCCTGCTGGGGCCCCTGCTGAAGGCTAAGGCCAGGGGACTTACAAAATAAAACAGTGTGGCTGCCAGATCTGAGATCCCCCGCCGGCGGCGAGCAGAGCATGGGTAGCAATGGAAGCAGGTAGGCTGAAGTGTTGAAACTGCAGGTCCTGCCTCCTGCTCATCCCGGCCACAGGATCCCTCTTCAGGATGGTCCTGTCAGGAAGGGCATTAGCTCCGCACTATGGGAGTGGGAAACAAGCTTCCAGAAGCCAAGAGACTCACTTAGTCAGAGAGCCAGGCAGGAAGTGAAGCTGCCTCCAGCCCTCCCATGACTCACCTTCCCCCTAGTGCAGGGGCTCTCAACCTTCCAGAGGTTGATGACTCTCTGATACAGTTACTCCTGTTGTGGTGACCCCCAACCATAAAATTACTTCATTGCTACTTTGTAACTGTAATTTTGTTACTGTTATGAACGGTGGTGTAAGTATCAGATATACGGGATATCTCATGTCTGAGCCCTACAAAAAAGTCCCTTGATCCCAAATGGGTTGAGACTCACAGGTTCAGAACTGCTGCTCTAGGATCACTTACCATTGGCTCCAGTATCCTTGGGTCTGTGTGTGGGGAGCTCCTGCTAGGCCTTGGGGCATGGTGAGCACACAGCGCCCAAAGCCATCCTGTCCTCATGGTGGAGTCTCAGTGGAAGTTGCCACTTCCCTAGGTTGCTTCTTGGTCCTTGTTTGCAGCCTGCTTTGCTTAAGCGAATTGTCTTAAAGAAGAGTTGGGCCTGAGGGCAGGGACAACATTGGGGACACATGGTTTGTGGGATCTGTGCTTTTGTGACTGTTATGTACACACAGGCATGGCACCTTTGAAGGTGTAGGCACGGTGTGTGTCTAAGTATTTGGGTGTGGAGGTGGGTGTTATGTGGGTGTATGAACACACAGTACATATGTATGCTGTGTGTCTGTGTGTGCTGTGGAAAGGTGTGGTATGGTGAGTGCACGCACATAGTATGTAACATGGGTGTGTGTACCCATGTGTGTACATGTGGTGTGGCATGTAGGTGTGCGTGCTTGTGCTGTGTCAGTGTGCATCTGGTGTGTGGACATGTGTATGAGGCTCTGGTGCACATGATACACATGTGCTATGTATGTGTATATGCACCAAAGCCAGCCCAAGTTCCTGTTTTGTCCTATCACAGCCTGGGGCCGTATGGCCAGTAGAGATGGTCCTGGGGGCCAGCTACTGGGCATTCTGTCACCACCAAAAGAGGGTCATTGAGGGCAGGACACTACTGGTTCCTACGACCATCAGTGCTTTGCACTGTGAGCGGCTGTGTCTGTACCTCATGTGTCTGGACTCTTCTTGTCTTCTTGGGTCCCCCTTCTCAGAGGGCTGTGTTACGGGTGACTCGGCCTGGTTCTGGGTCTGAGTGCTTTGGAGAGGGAGGCAGGTTATCCCTGCCAGGAGCAAAGCCTCCTGTCGGGCCTCCTGGCACGCATACCGGAGAACCTGACAGGTGACAAATGTCACAGGCCTCATGTACTCTCTGCCCACTTGAGAGTCGGGACACCCTCTCCTTAGCCTCGAAGGGAGGTAGGAAGAGGGACATCACGGCCTGGTGGCAGGCAGAGGACAGGCAGGGCAGGCTGCCAACTGAGGCCCCTAAATAACTGACTGACCGGCCCTTCTGCAGCTCATCCCAGCCGGGGGACAGGCTCCGGCTTCATAATGTGTGATCGATGGGCCTAATATGGGATTGGAGACGCCGGGCTGGCAGCCCCGGCCTGGCCTGCCGGCTGCCATTCGCCCATATATTTATTTATTTATGGGTTCTCCTCAATGGCAAAAGTCCAAAAACAATAAAAGAAATTGAATTGCATATCAGATAGGACATCAGAGGGAGATACGGCCATAAATCGCACCGTATTTATTCCATAAATATCAGCGCCTCGCGAGTAGCCAGAGCCTGTTACCAAGTTATAATCAGAATCTGGTCCCCCTTGACACTCGCCGCCAGCCCCTCCCCATAGGACAAACAGGCTGGATCCCCAAAATACATAACAATTTGCTCAAGCCACCTGCCCCCATTGAAGAAGGCATCTGCTCACCCTGGCTGCCCCACCCAAAGAGACACTCGTATTAGAGAAAGGACAGGAAGTAGTTCTTGTGACAGGCTGACTAGTTTCAAATGCACAGAGCATGGTGGGGTTGTAGGGAGTGTCCCCAGAGCTTCTGTCCCCTTGTGGCTCCTTCACCACAAACTGAGCGTCGAAGTACCACATTCTGTCTGTGTGCCACGCTCGGTGTGGGCCTGGGCAGCCCGCTATTGCCACAGTGATTGCCACAACAGAGGTGACAATCTTCTAAAGAAGAAAGGTTTGCTTTGGCTCTAGGCTTTGCAGCTCTAGTCCCTGATTGGTTGGCCTTGTTGCTTTGGATCTGTGATAGGCAGCGCCCCATGACAGGGTGGGTGGGGCATAACTTGTCCATGTAACCTGGACTCAATAGGCAGAAGAATCCATTTTTTAGATTGCTGTGTAGTATTCCACTTTTGGAAGGTATACTCGTTCACCTACTGCCCTGTGTGGACACTGGACCAAATGGACCAGATTTCTAATCTTAGGCTATCAGGAAGAAAGCTATGAGCACTCTTAAGTGAGACCTTTTGTGAATGTCATGGGTCATTGACACCAGGTTCTTTAAAGTGGCTGCGACATTTCATCCCCGTGCCCCTGCCAGCAACACATGAGAATTCTGGGTGTCCCTCTGGGTTTGGGTAGGAGACAACGCCGTCTTTCCTATTTTAGCCATTCGCTGGCTGTGCACAGAGATATCCACGGCTATGATTTGCAATTTTACTGCCAATACTTACTCAGGGGTCTGCCTAGCCTGCTCACCCTGCCCCTGTGACAGCCCTCCGAGCTCTGCCCTGTCCCATAAGCCAGAGCAACCTTGGTATTACCTCACCCCCTTGGCTGAGGACTGGACCCTGGGCTCCCTGGTCCTCTTCTCCCCTTATCCACCTGCTTACTCTCTCCTTCCCCCTCCCCACCTGACTCTGGCCTGCTCTTCCTCCCTCCCCACCTTTCCGGTCTCTTCTCTGTGATGTCAGCGTGCTGGTAGTTACAGTGATAACCATTTCTAGGAGCCACCAGACAGAGAAGGTTATGAGGTGAGGTTTCACCCCACCACGATCTCCTGCTACAACAAGGCCACCCCCCTTGCAGCAGACCCAGTCACCGGGCCTGCCAATTGCCAGAGGCTCAATCAACAATCGAGATAAATCTGACAGGCAACTGATATGGGCTGCCTTAGTTCTGAATGAAGGGGAAATTCACAGAATGTGAAATCAACCGTTTGTTCCTCTAGTGAGCGAGCTGTGGGTGGTCCGCTCACACACAGCTGTGCGACCATTGTAAGACATTTCACTGTGGCAGCCATCTTGCCCTGACTCCAACACGTCTCATGTGATCTTAATTCTTTTTTTTCTTCTTTAATACCTCAGGAGACTGACCCCAGAACTTCACACACGCTAGGCAAACCTTCTGCTACTGAACTACATCCACCCTCCACCCTGTCCCCAACCCCCGTTTTTCTTTTTTGAGACCCAGTCTCATTCTGTAGCTCAGGTTGGCCTGAAACTTCACATTTAGCCCAGGCTGGCTTTTATTACTTTTAAAAATGATTTATTTATTTATATTTTAATGTGCGTCTGTGTTTTGCCTTCACGAATGTCTGTGTGCAGAGTCTCTGAAACTAGAATTACAGACAGGTATGATCAGGTGTGGGGGCTGGGTTCTCTGGAAGAGCTGTCAGGGATCTTAACCACTGAGCTGCCTCTGCAGCCCCTGACTGGCTTTAAATTCATGGAGATCATGAGGCTGCTGGCTCCTCAGTGCTGGGATTAGAGGAATCATCTCTAGGCATAAATCTCTGGGTTTCTCCTTCCTTCCAACCCTAGACTTAACCCTGTTAAGTCTAAAAGTCTTCCCCACAGTGTAACGGGGGCAGTTAAAATGCACCACAGGGGCTAGGGGATTCCTTGGTTCCCAGAAGTGCCTGCCGCAAAAGTCTGAAAACCCGAGTTGCATTCCTAGAACCCACATAAAAAGAAAAGTCTAGGATCCAGCCCTGGGGTAACGGAGACAGGAGGACGGCTGGGACTCCTGACCAGTTAGCTCAGCCTAGGCAGGGGCTCCAGGCCAAGGAAACCGTTTGTGTTTAAAATTATCTCATTACATTTATTCATTCATTGATGCTAACGGCTGTGCAAATGCTACGGTAGTTTGCATCTGGAGGTTAGAGGACAGCTTGTGGAAGTTTTCTCTCCTACCAAGTGGGTCCCAGGGAGCAATGGCAGTACTCCAGGGTTGGTTGCAAGCGCCTCTCTGTGCTGAGCCCTCTTCTTGTGTGTCTAAGGAAAGCAGGCCTGGGGAGATGGCTCACCAGCGAAGACACTGGCCACTCTTCTAGAGGATCCAGGTTTCATTCCCAGCACCCACATGGCAGCTTACAACTGTCTGTAGCTATGATTTCAGGGGATCTGGTGTCCTTTTCTGACTTCTGTAGGTACCAGGCATATAGGTCGTAAACACACACACACACACACACACACACACACACACACACACACACACACGCACGCACGGGGGTGGGGGGCAGGGGGTAAATCTTTAAAAAGAAAAGACCCTGAAGAGGGATACCTGAGGCAGATCTCCACATGTGCACACATGCACAAACATGCGTGTCTGAACCCACTTACCCACCCACCCACCCCCATACATAAAAGGGAAATGAGATTAGATATGGGGGTAAGGTAGGCTGATCAGGCTTCCTACCCAAGCCAGGCGCCCCACTGCCTCTCCTGCCCCCATCCTGAGAAGGAGACAGTGAAGGGCCCTGGCTGATTCTCTGCTCACTGCTGGTGATTCTGCCTGAGACAGAGTTGGGACAATCCAGGGTGACCTGGCTCTGTCATCCCACTCTTCCAGCCTGTCTCCCTTCCACCCACAGAAATCTCTCCTTCCCTCTGGCTTCTAGCTGGGGGAGGGGAAGAAGACCCAATTTATTTGGCAACAAATAAAGAGCTGCCCGATTAAGAGTGGGGGGGAGAGTTTAAAGGAGGAAAGATACGTCGGCTAATGCCATCTCCCGCGTCTTTATATTCTGAAGCGGATCGTTCTGGACGCGGGCAGAAGGCCTGATTTAATATCCTCATGGAAAATACTGCACCTGATCCAATTACCACGGGAATTTTGATACAGTCAGCAGTCAAGATGAAAGATTCAGAGACGCACACCGCAGGAGTAAACACACAGACCGAATTACCCACGCTCCTCCGGGACGACTTAGGAGGCTCGGGTCGTGGTGAGGGCACCTCGGGCCAGACCAGGGGGGCTCCGTGGAGGCTGGTTGCACAGCCCCTGCCCGGCATCCTCGAGGCCATCCACGCCTTTTATCTCCCACGCAGGGAAGTCCTGAGACAGGGCAGCACGGGTGTGATGTGGTCCGGCCTGGTCCTCTCACCCTTTCCCACTCCTAATTGGTACTCCATCTGCCCACTCCTGCCAAGACTAAACAGGTTTCACCCTCACTGTCTGGGCACCCATGGTGTCCTGCTGTGCTTCAGGAAGCCAGTGTCTCTCTGCTACTCAAATTCTTCAGCTGCCTCTAGTTCTGAGAACATTCACCTTGCGGGAGTTACCCACCGGGTCCCACCCCCAGGTTGCGTTCTCTATCTGCCTTGCTATAGGGCTGTGATTCTCAATCTGTGGGTCGAGACCCCTTTGGAGGGGTCCAAACAACTCTTCCACAGGGGTTGCCTAAGACCATCGGGAAACACATATATTCACAGTGAGATTCATAATAGTAGCAAAATTACAGTTATGAAGAGGCGAAGGAAATAATTTTACAGTCAGGGGTCAACCACAACATGAGAGACTGTAAACTAGGGTAATAGCATTGGAAGGCTGAGAACCATTGTTCTTGGGCCTCCTGCTTCCGCCTGTGTGTGGTTGTGGCTCCGCCTATGTCGGTCTTGGCGGGATAAATACCATGAGCCTAGGTTACAGGGTAACAGACTCGTTTTACCCTTCGATGTTCCCACCCACTCCAGGCCACACCTCCCGGCCTTCAGACCAGGTCAGCCTTCCTAAGGCTCGACTTCCGCCCTTTGCCACTTAATATCTACTATTGAGGTCCCACGATGTCTATCCCCCCTGCAGGGCTTGGACCACAGAGAGATCAGCAGGACCAGAAGCAACTTGTGCCTGGATGGCCCTGCAGACTCTGGACAAGATCCCTGTCTGCCTGAGCCTCAGTTGACTCATCTGTAGAATGGAATAATCAGGTCGAGTTGGCAGACGTGAGGGAGTATGACTGGAGAAGCCGGAGCATGGTGGAATACATAGGGTATCTGGTAGACCCGCGCTGCCCAGTCAGATCAGCGCCCCCTAGTTCTACAGGGCTCGGACTCCTCAGCTGTGACAGGGGTCGGTGGGGAAAGAGCTGGTATCTTCCAGGCTTGACACAAACATGTCTGTAGCAAACATCAGACCGCCTTTTGAGCTCAACTCCTGCCGCCATTGCTACTCCTCCATCTTCCATCCCTATCCCCACTCCCTTACCGCCTCACTGCCACTCCCATACCTTTATCTCACCCCACCCCCACTCCTACACAACATTTAGTGTCTTGGTTGCTTCCTGAACATTGTGTAGGCTCCAGCAACCTCCTCACGCCCCACTGTGGTAGAGTGAATTAAGCCTGCATAGGTGCTCTCTGCCAAATCCGTTATCCGAGCTCCCTACCCCCACCCCACCCCACCCTTCTGTTTCAGGACACCCAGCTTAAAGCTCTGAGGGCTTATATCTTGGGAATGAACCACCAAATATGGTGTAAACAGGAAGATACAACTTTTGTTTTGCTTTGGAGTTTTGGAAAGTTGTTTGCTTTGTTTCTTTGTTTCTGCTTTGCTTTTTGAGCTAGACCTCTCTTTTTTAAAAAAAGGATTTTATTATTTTACACGGGAAGTGTTTGCCTAGCATGCACAAGGGTCTGGGTTTGGTCCCCAACATCACGGTAAAAGAACTAAATAAAGTTTATACTCTAGGTGCTTAAAATATCACTTCCTTGGGCTAGGGATGTATCTCATCATTAAAGCACTCCCCTAACACTCTGATTCATAAAAAAATTAACCGGGGGCTGGAGAGATGGCTCAGAGGTTAAGAGCACTGTCTGCTCTTCCAGAGGTCCTGAGTTCAATTCCCAGCAACCACATGGTGGCTCCCAACCATCCGTATTGAGATCCCATGCCCTCTTCTGGCCTGCAGGCGTACATGCAGGCAGAAAGCTGTATGATATATACATAATAAATAAATACTCAAAAAAAAAAAAAGAAAATTTAAAAAATTAACCAAATGACTTTATTATTTTATATGGGTGGGCGTCTTGCCTGCATGTGTGTGCATTGTATATATATACATGTAGTATGCCGTATGTGTGCCATGTATGTCTGTGTACCACATGTATGCCTTGTATCCCCAGAGGCCAGAAGTAGGCACTAGATTCCTGGAACTGGAATTACAGATGGTTGTGAGCCACCATGTGGGTGTTGGGAATCAAACTCGTGTCCTCTGGAAAAGCAACCAGTGCTCTTAATTATTGAGCCACAGCTCCGTTCCACTCCTAGGGTGGCTCTTATACCCAGAGGACGACTTTGGGACTTTGGTTTTAGCATTGGTGTTAGGTTGAGGAATGTCATACACAGAGAAGCACTCCCTTCCGTAAGCCCTGGGTAGATGCTCCACGTGACTGCCTTTGTTGTGCCGTCAGTACTCGCCAAGCTTCTTTGAAGAGTTATTAAATTACTGCTCTGCCCCAGCTCCAGGGCCAATCCTCGATGCTTTCGAAACACTTTGAACTTTCTGAATAACCCACATGTATTTGCCTTTCTAAGTCTTCAGAGCCCACTGAGAGACCGGCCTTGCAGTTCCCCTCTTACACGGCAGCTCACTGTGTTAGCAAGTGTGAACCCCAGTGCTCATGGTTCCTTTCTAAAGTCTGCAACTCACAATTCTGTGTCCAAAGCAGGGCCGGGTTTCCCAGGGAAAGTCAGAGGCTTAGCTCCTGCTTTGAGCACAATTCTCTACTACTCAATCAATGATGGCACCACTATGTTGCTCATATGTGGTAAAAAAAAACACTCCCCAGAGTCTCTGGGGTCCTCCCAGATGTTTATATCAAACTCTAGGGCTTCTTGGGGTTAGTGATGCTACCTTAGCATTGGAATGATCTCACTACTCCAGGGGACTGGAAGGTTACCTTCTTAACTGATTAATGGTCTGGCTGGACACTACACACACACACACACACACACACACACACACACACACACACACACACACACACACACGTTCAACCCATCACCTGTAAGAATACAGAGCGCCTGAGTGGCCAGGGCTCTAGGCTAGTCAGTCTTTGGTTTCCCTCCCTGCTCTCATCAGCCTGAGCCCCTGCCCAGGGCTCCTGACTTGATTCCGTTGGGCTAATTCACTTACAGCTTCATTCTGCTCCGGTGACTCCGTATCCTCCTCCTGGTTGGTTCAGCGACTACGGAGGACTTTTAATGACAATGATTGGATTCTGTGGATCTCCCGGGGCTTTTGTGGCAGTGTTGAGGTCACCCCAAGTACAGGAAAGCATTATTACCCAGGAAGAGACATGAGTGGGGGACAAAATGTGTATCCCCAAGGCCATACTTCAGCACAGCATCTGGCCAAGGCCAGCCCCATGCATACTCAGGAAGAGAAGGCTGGATGCAGAAAACCTTGGGTTTCGGGAGCACACAGGTCTGGGAAAAGCTCTTGCCACCCATCTTTATGGTCTGATTGTGTGGTCAAGTGACACTCTTTCCTTAGTCTCACCTGGATCAAGTTCTTAATCCTGTCTCCTTGATAACAGGTGTGAGTTCTAAGCAGGTCTGATCTCTGAGCAGGAGTGGGTGCTGAGCAGGGTGTGAGTACAAAGCAACAGGTGGGAGTACAGCTGTGAGTTTTGAGCAGGCATGAGCACCTGTGAGTATAGAACAGCCGGTGTGAGTGCTGAGCAGGTGTGAATTCTGAGCAGCAGGTGTGAGTGCTGAGCAGGTGAGAGTACAGCTGTGGGTTTGGAGCAGGCATGAGGGGTGGGAACCTGTGAATGGAGAACAGCTGGTGTGAGTACTAAGCAGGTGTGAGTTCTGAGCAGGAGCTGTGAGCGCCGAGCATCAGGTGTGAATGCTAAGCATGCCTATCAGCAGGTGTGAGTGCTCCATTGGTTTATGTGCTGAACAGTACTTGTATTGAGTGGCAGCTGTGTGTTAAGTGGCAGCTGTGAGTACTGAGCAGGTTTGAGCACTGAGTAGGCCAGGTCCTGTGTCGCTCTGCATTCGTACCAGCCAGCAGCTTCTACTGTGCTCTGCCCATGGACGCCAGAGCTGATTCTGTGCACTGTATACTAGACACTTACTGGCCTCACGGGAGTGGCCATCCACACCATTGCGCTCACAAGATCATGGAGGAGGGACACAGTACCACGACTCTGACTGATTAAAGTGCTTGCCCAGACTCTCACAGCTCAAGCTGAGCAGCCTGAGAGCTGTGGCAGGTGGTGTGAATAGAGTAGGGTGTGAATGGAGTAGGGTGTGAATAAGGGAGGGAGTGACAACCTTCTTTGCTTTTCTACTGTTCTGTTTGGTTTTTTTCTTTTATGGGTCTTCCTCCCTTTCCTTCCCTCCTCCTCCCCCCTCCTCCTTCCTCTCCTTCCCTTCCTCCCTCCCTCCCTCCCTGCCTCCCTCCCTTGCTCGCTTCCTTCTGTCTTCCTGCCCTCTCTTTCTAGGGCCTTAACTTCACAATCCACATGTGTGAATTATCTACTACAGTGTCTGGCTCTAGTAAATTATTGATAAAGTTTAAAAAATGAGGTGTCGCTTGCTCTTCCCTGGGTCTATACTGAGTGCTCCCCTGCTGACGGCGTCCACAGAGCTCCTGCCTTCTTTTCACTGGGGCTGAGATGAGGTTGGGGTTTCTCCGACCTGCCCTCTCAGGCCTGCACCCCCTCATGGCAGCTGTTGGCTGCTCCTGGCCCCAAGGGGAGTTCCTAGAAGAGGCTGTCAGCGCTCCAGTCCCAGTCTATCTCTGTCCTGTGAGCTCGTGTTTCAGATTTTTACCTCCCCGAGGTCTGCTGGCTCTGCAGTGTCCAGCGCTGGCTCGGCACTCACCAGCGTTACCTGAGAAGACAAAAAAGAAAAAGTCCAGATTTCTGGACTCCCCACCACGGCCTCGAGTCCCATGAGCCTGTGCACAGTTTTCCGTTACATAAGAAGTGACGCTTCGTACTTTACCGCCGCACTATTTCATTCTCAGTATTGTGACAAAACAGACATAAAGCCACCACTTTATCCATTTTGTGGTACACGATACGCTGGATGCATTGACATTAGGCACACTCAGTGTTGCAGAAACACCTTCTCTGCCTACTTCCAGAACCTTCTAAGCACCCACAGACAGACTTACCTGAATAGCTGGTGCCCCTTCCCCATGCTCAGTGCCTCTCCCAAAGACTTGGTAGCTTCTGAATACCTATTAAAGATTGATTGATTGATTGATTGTATATGAGTACACTGTAGCTGTCTTCAGACACACCAGAAGAGGGCATCGGACCCCATTACAGATGGTTGTGAGCCACCATGTGGCTGCTGGGATTTGAACTCAGGACCTCTGGAAGAGCAGTGTGCTCTTAACCACTGAGCCATCTCTCTAGCCCTGGGCATCTCCTTTTTTTTTTTTTTTTTTTTTTCCGGAGCTGGGGCCCGAACCCAGGGCCTTGCGCTTCCTAGGCAAGCGCTGTACCACTGAGCTAAATCCCCAACCCCGTGGCATCTCCTATTAAAGAAATGGTAACACAGCCTTCCCAGTCTGGCTTCTTTCACTCAGCATGACTTTGAGGTCCGTTCATGAGTTTAGTGCATGTGACAGTTGGTTTTAATTGTCAGCCTGACTAACTCTGGAATGGCCGTTCTCAACCTATGGGTCATGAACCCTTTGGGGGTCACATATCAGATACCCTGCATGTCAGATATTTACATCAGAACAGTAACAGAATTACAGTTATGAAGTTGCAACAAGATAATTTATTGTCGTAGGTCACCCCAACACGAGGAGCTGTATAAAAGGGTCTCAGTGTTAGAAAGGTTGAGACCCACTGATTCAGAACCAGCCGAGAAGAGAGTTTCCATGAAGAATTGTCCAGGTATGGGCACGTCCGTGGGGGGCTTGTCTGATGAGGGCAGTCCCGGTTTGGATGGTGCCATTTCCTGGTTTGGAGTTCTGAATTATGGAGAGGAAGATCCCGGTACTGACATTCCTTCTTGGATGTTGACTGTGGGTGTGGTGAGCTGCTTTGTGGGGAGCGTGGGAAGTCCTAGAGAATGAGCGTTGCTGACTGTGCATGGCAGGGGCCCCAGTGCCTGAGGCCCATGGAACGACAAAGACTTCCATCCACCGTCCATATGCAGATGTTGATGGTGCCTAGAGAAAATGTCCACAACAACTTCCTCCTCTTGGGTGTTTACAGGGACTCCCCTCCTATGAAGACTAGCTACACTTACCTCCTCCTTCAGGGGTGTGTGTGTGTGTGTGTGTGTGTGTGTGTGTGTGTGTGTGTGCGCGCGCGCACGCTCACCTATAATTCTGTCAGGCAACACCTGAGCACTGAATGATTGGACTAGTGGCCACACTGATCTCCACATGCCATGCCATACTCAGTTGGCACCAGCAGCCTTGGACGACATCTCTGTCCACAACCATATTGTGTATTTACTTTGGGCTTTTGCTCTTTGGGGCGTCAGCTGCACAGGTGTGAGTGCCTCTCACGTCTATGCCTGGTATTCCAGAAGTCTCCAGTCATGCTTGGCTTGTAAGTCCCCACCGTTTCATTTCCTCAAGTCACGCTGGGAGGCCAGGCTCCGGAGAACTGACATCTGTCCCGTCCACAGCAGTGGAAGACAGAGGCGCTCAGGCTGTGAGCCTTTCTGAGGTCACTGTGCCAGGCCTAGCACTGCCACCAGCCTCTGATGTCAACCCTGACTCTCGGGTCCTGCCTTGCCGGCCTTCTATCCTTCACCCCCTGCTATGAATAACCTTTGGATTTTTTAAAGTCTTGTGGAAGGAAATTAATCAAAGACGATTGTGCAAAGTCTAAGGTATTTACTGCTTGCCTCTTTGGAGTTGAGGGTTCCTATTCAGCTTAGTGGGGTGACTAATAGCCTGGGGGCGTGACCGAGAGTAAGTCTAGAACAGTGTTTCCCAGCTTTGCCTCACCCAAGGCCTGGGTGCTGGCCCGGGATCACACAACCCAGGTTCCTCTCAGCCTAGGCTCTGCCTGGATCCCCAATACCTTCTCTTCCACTCACCCCTCCCCCATCCCAGGAGGAGGTAAAGAATGTGACACCTCAAAGTGGGGCATTAAATTTTAATGGGGGCCGATGCATATTTAATAGGGCTTAACAAAGCGTCCTTAAAGACATCCCAGACAGCCCCTGGGGGGCTAGGGGCTGGCTGCTACAAAGGCCAGCCTGCCCGCCATAGCCTGTGCCCCCTCATCAGTCTATGGTGGCATCGTGGGACGACTTGGCATTCCAAACTCCTGCCAGAGCCCAGTGCAGGCCCCGAGTCTCTGAGGGAACTGTCCTTCCATTATTAATATTTGTGAGCTGTCTGATGAGCCCCTGAGGCAGGCGGCCCAGTCACAGCCCTGCAACTGCAGGCTCAGCATAGCCCTTCTTCCTCACATCCCAGCTAACGTCAGGCACCACTGTTGGAGGCAGAGGGTCAGCTGCAGACATCTGGGTACGAGCAGAGGCATGGGCAGGTCCCCCTGAGGCTCTGAGATGAGGAGGGTCTGTCTCCATGCCTGCCCCATGCTAAGAATCCTGGTGTCTTAGATTGGCTGCCAGTCAGGCCCTCCTGGCCCTGCTGACTGCTCTGAGACCAAAGGGACTTTCACTCACGGTCCCCCACTCCCAGTCTACTTTCACACTTACCCTTGGAGACATTTCCGGGGGTCTCCAAAGGTCCTCAACGGGAACACGCCTGTGCTTAGGGATACTTCCGTGCAGAGGAAGTTCCCCCAGCCCTGGGTACATGAAGTACAAGGACATCCCTGGTCTTCCCACCCCAGCCCCCTGGCAGTCTCCCTGATTTCTGGTTGTACAGACAGCATGACCTAGCCATCCGTCTGCACCTGCAGCCCATCGGGGCTGTGTCCACACCTTCGTGACGTGTTGCCTCCTTACTTCCCCCATGGGACTTTCCAAAGTCTACCAGGGCTCAGTAGGTTCATCCTGAGGCTTTAGATGGACTCTGACCTAGTCCTGGCTCCAAGCTTCCCCTTGAGAGGAACTCGTCCCTGTCAAAATGCTCAGGATGAATGCCTGCTCAGAGTCTCTCTCCATAACTACTTCTCTGACACCCATTGCTGGCCTTGTTCCTGCTCAGACCTACTGATTCTGCACCCACACCCACACTCCCTATGCTCACTCCCTCACCTCCCTCACACTCCCACCCCACACACCCATGGTCCCAGTGACCATGACCTGTCCTGAGCTCTGTCTGTGCAGCTTCTAGATGACACCATTGCATCAAATCTCCAAGCCCCTGGCTCTCTCTGAAGGAAAACAGGCTCCTCATTCCAACCCAGAGGGACCCTTTCTGGTTCTCCATACTACAAGGGGCTTGGGGTCCACAGAAGTGCACAGACCAAGTATTACACTCTGTGCCAGTCAAGGCTTGAGCCCTAAAGCAACACAAGGCGACCTCAAGTCTTCCAGGGTCCATCCTCAGGATAGTTAATATATATCTTCTTGTGTGTGTGTGTGTGTGTGTGTGTGTGTGTGCGTGTGCATATGTGTGTATGTGTTTGTGTGCACATGTGTGTGCATGTGAGTCTGTGTTTATGTGTTTGTATATGTGTATGTATGTGTGTGCATGTATGTTTATATATGTGTGTTCATGTGTGTATGTGTTTGTATATGTGTATGTATGTGTTTGTATATTTGTGTGCATGTGTGTATGTATGTGTCTATATATGTGTATGCATGTGTGTGCATATGTATATGTGTATATGTGTGTGCATGTGTGTATGTGTGTTTATATGTGTTTTTGTATGTGTATGTGTTGGTGTATGTGTATATATGTATGTGTGTGCATATGTGTATGTGTGTGCATGTGTTTGTGTATATGTATGTGTTTGTGTATGTGTATGTATGTTTGTATATTTGTGTGCATGTGCGTATGTGTATATGTGTTTATATATATATGTGTATGTGCATGTATAGTGTGTGTTTGTATATTTGTGTGCATGTGTGTATGTGTGTATGTGTTTGTATATGTGTGTGTGTGTGTGTGTATGTGGTGTGTGTACTTGTAGAGGTCAGAGGACAGTCTCAGGTGTCATTTGTCAGGCAGCATCAACCATTTATTTTTAAGAGATGAACTCTCTCGCTGGCTTGCCAAGTAGGCTGTGCAGTGAACCCCAGGGGTCCGCCTGTCAACCTTTCCCATTGGGTTCTGAGACTCAGACTTCACTGATTGAATTATGTCTCAAGTCCCAGCATGTGCCTTCTTCCTCCAATCACTTGCCTCGACTCAGCTCACCTATGCCCTATCTGAAGTGAACAGGAGTTTATTCATAGCCGAATAGTCACTGGCTGGGCTAGCACAAGGCCCTGATCTACATAGAACCTTAAGATTGCCTGCTGCTGTGTTGAGAGAGTTGATTTGATGCCATGGACAGACCTGGGGGTTGGGCCAGAGATGTGGGTCAGTGCTTGCTTGGCACCGGAGGCCCTGAGTTGAATCCCCAGCATAAGAGAGAGGTCATGTGGGGAGAAGCAGAGAGAGAGAGAGAGAGAGAGAGAGAGAGAGAGAGAGAGAGAGAGAGAGAGAGAGAGAGGAGAGAGAGAGAGAGAGAGAGAGAGAGAGAGAGAGAGACACACAGACACACAGAGACACACAGAGAAAGACGGGGACAGAGAAATTGCACAAAGAAGTGCACCTCTGTGCCTGCAGCCTCTGGCTCTCTGAAGTGACATCTGTGGGACTACACTGTGTAGCTATTGTACTTTGAGGCAGACTCAAGAACCTGGGTATGGTAGCCATGCTTTCAATCCTGATACTCAGGGGCAGATCTCTGTGAAGTTGAGGCCAGCCTGGTCTACATAATGAGTTCCAGGCCAGCCAGGGCTACAGAGTGAGTCAGGATTCAAGCTAAGCAAATTTACAAGACTCATGAAGCAGATGAACTTCAATGGTTCAGAAAGGGGCCAGTGAGATGGCTCAGGAAGGAAAGATGCTTGCTGCCAAGACTTCAGGACTTAAGTTCGATCCCCAGGACCCGCATGGTAGTTAAGAAGTGATTCTTACCAGTCCCGACCCTTACACACAGCCCTAGCTCTCACATGCTCCCCCTCCAAACAAACAGATGTAGTCTAAAATTTAAGCTCAGAAAGTTTCAAGTCTCATGAGTCAAAAACAGCAAGCAGTCACTGGGGAGGAGAGCCTTTCTGGTGCAGATGCCTGGCACAGGGAGCTGCCACCCGGGCTGTGGTGACCCGCACTCCTGTGCTTATGGCCAGTCAACTCACTGGGTCGTCTAGACAGACTTGAGTGGAATTATAGTTTTGGTCTGCCACCTACTTCCTATCTGAAGTGAACAGGAGTTTATTCATGTCTCCCCAGGAAAAGTCACACAGCAGTAGGCAGGAGAGGCTGAGGGAGGAAATGGGACGCCAAAGTGACCAGTGCAATCCAGACCCTTCAAGAATGGCAGACCCAGAGGAGCTCTGTTGCGCTGCCCCCAACCCCCGCCTCTCTTTCTTCCATTGAGGTGGGAGCTCCCAGATGATACCTTGTTTGAACAGAGCATCACAGTTAAAGCTATGCCAGACACTTCCTTTGGCAGATGGGAACAGGATATACAGGACAGGGTGGTTCCTCTGAGGCTCAGGCTTGCCCTGGACCAGTGGGACCTGGCAGTGCAGGGGCCTTCTGCTACCTTGCCAGCAACTTGTCACATCCAGGTCATTGCTCAGAAAGAACTGCGTGTCCTTGCAGCTCCCCAGCCCCCTTTGTGTTTCCAGCCCCTCCCCAGCAGCCCACGCCCACCCTCCAAGCTGGTGTGCACAAGACAACTCACATGTGAGACGTGTTTTCAATTCTTTTACCATTTGCTGTCTTGTTAAAAAAAAATATATATCATTCTTCCAACCGTCCTGAGAGACCTGTGAGTCCGTGTCTAAGATGCTCTGGTCCCCAGACTCTGGAAAATTCTCAGCCACCCTGCATCTAGGGATGGGTGGGTGCCTGGCCCAGGGACTTGGCCCTTTAGGCAGTGGGGTCAACCCTGGCCTGAGGACTTGTGGCGTGGGAACTGAAAGGAAGCCCCACTGCTATATTTTGGGGTCCCATTCGGAGATCTTAACCTGCATCCTCTTGCTCAGGGACAGGGGTTCAAAGCCTCCCAGGAGGGTGGTCTGTGTACTGTGGCTTGCTGAACACTCTACTGCAGTTCACCTCTCTCTTCCTTCTTGGGGCTGAGTGCCCTCTCCTCCCATAGGACCACCAGCCCTGGCCCTCAGACTTGTTTTGGAGCCTCTAGAGACACAGGGTGGGCATTTCCTGGCAGACTCGAGGTGGTAGTAAGGAGGTCAGATAGGCCACTCCCACTGGCCACTTTGATCTGGACAGCTTAGAGTCAAATTGTGAGGGTTAGATAGAGTAGTCGAAGGACACTTCTAGAACAGAAGAGTCAAATCCAGTTTCACCTCCCATTCATACTCAGTGTCCCTGAAACCTCCCCATCTGCAGGGCCTCAGTGGTGGGTGCCCACACCCCAGGGCAGGATAGCAAGGCCTTAGTCAAAACACTCTCACCCTGTCTCCTCAAGGGCTCCTCTGAACCTCCAGGCCCAGGAGGAGGGGGCAACTGTGGTTAATTTAGTCCGTTTGACTCTTGCGAGCCCTCTGAAGTTCATAATGTATGGGGACTGTAAGGGACAGAGTGTCAGGTGGGAGCCATGAGCAGCAAACCTAGGCCAAAAATAGGCCCTTGCCTCATAATCAGGCCCCACAGGTGGCCCTGAGCTGGCATGGCTTTGGAGCCTGGTAATCAAGGAATTAATGCTGGGTCGGTGTGAGTGGGCATGCTCTAACTCCGGTACTGACTGTTCGAGGGTGCAGATTAAGCCTGGGAAAGTATCTGGTGGTCTCTGCAGAAAGCAGGGCACGGAGCCTTTGTGGAGAAAGGTGGGAGGGGGTGGAGACAGCACCAGTGGCAGAGCAGGGGTGGCGGAGGGGAAGGCGGGTGTGTGCGTGTGTGTGTATGTGTGTGTGTGTGTGTGTGTGTGTGTGTGTGTGTGTGTGACAGTCACAGTGGTGGTTATAGCGGTGAGGATGACTGGTGGGAGTGATGGTGGGGGCGTGACTATGGTAAAGAAGGTGACAGTGATGGCAGTGGCAGTAATGGTGATGATGAAGGTGGGATGAATGGGATGATGGAGATGGTGGTGGTGAGGCGGCGATGGCGATTTTGGGGACTAGCCAGCACAGGGAGCGAAGGGTCTGAGGATGACTGTAGCCCTGTTCCTGGCAGGCCCACGCTGTGAGGCCAACTGCTGTGTTTCATCTTCATGGCTCCCCAAGCAGGCTTGGCCTATTGTTCTTTGGGGGTGTTTTGTTTTTAAATCTTGAAGGATAAATGAGTAGAGACTTCGAGAGATGCTGTCCCTGGCTCATGATCCTTCAAAGCGGCAAGGCTGAACCAGCACCCATGCCTGTTGCCTCCACTGCTCTGGCCCCTGCTTCAGGGATGCAGAGTCTGGTCAGCCAGAGGGATACACCACAGTCCATGTCTCTCCCTTTCATAAATGACATCCCCCTTGCCCAACCAGGGGGCGAGCCTGTGTGTCCTCAGCAGCCCCTCTGCAGAGTGGCTTCGTGTTTCTTATCTCTTTGACTTCTGCAAGGAAGCTGATTAGCAGATGGGGAAACTGAGGCCAGAGAGAAGCTATAACCTAACAGAGGTCACAGAACACAGGTGAGGAGGTTGCTGACCTGCCCAGGGTGCTGACTCCTGGCTTCTCCCCTGGTCTCCCTCGAGCCCCAGCTGCCCCCTCATGCTCTGGGACAGAGAAGAGCATCCCAGGCAGGTGGGGTCACTCTCCTGAACGTGGCACCAGTCCCTGGATGCCTATGCTCATCCTACCGTCCCTGTGGTGGGATCTCCTGACAGGGGGACCCAGCTGGGCTACAGTCCCCAGTGCCCAAGCTGCTGAAGGCAACGTGAAAAAAAAAAAACAGAACCAGATGCCTCTGTGAACGCTCCTGGCGTTCTCTCCTCTCTCTCTGAAGGCTGGGGCTCCCCAAATGCTTGTACTTCCTCTCTCTGCCTCCTGGCTGCTGTCTCCAGCTCTCCCACCCTGCAGGTGACAGTCCCCACGACAGGCACCTTCCAGTCAAACTCAGCAGCCGGCTGGCCTGCAGTTCCCCCAACCCCCAAATTGCTCTCACTCACTGGCCAAGGCTCTGCTGGTGATCCAGACTTCCACCTCCCCAGGGAGTCACACTCCTGGACAATCTGTCCAGCCCTGTGCAGGGCCCTAGTCTACCTGACAGGCCTCCACCTATCTCTCATCTTCTCTGAAGAACCCATGGCCTTGGTCAGCCCCCAGAGGCCTCCTGCAGAGAAAATGAAGGCCGGCTGTGCTGGAGAAAGGTGACTTTTGTCACCTCCTGGGCCCAGCAGAGACAGAGCTGGGTCTCCTGAGGACCCTCTGCTTTGCCCAATGGCTTGGAGGAAAGTCAGATCCCTAGGCAACAAGCAGACGCAGAGGCCCAGCGCTGTGCCTTGAAGACCCTCATTGGGCTGCCTCTCTCCCCGATGGCCCTCTGTGCCATTGGTCCCAGGGTCTCCTGAAGAAGGAGCTACGAAGGGGGCTCCTCTGGGCATGCTCAAGGCTCCTGTGTGGACCTCAGTTTCCTATCTGGAAGTCAAGAGGGCTAAGCTGGCTGGCTGTTAGCCGCTCTTCCCGCTCTTCCCGTCCTGACATTGCAGGGATGGAGAACGGCCCCCTCCCCTCCTGCCCCACTGCAACCCCATCTCCATCACTAAGGGAAAATAAAAAGAAAAAACCCCACCACCCACCCCATCTAATCCTTTGCCGGCTTATACCACGCAGCTCAGCTCTCTCTCAGCTCCTCTGGGGGATGATGGAAATGTGAATTTAAATAGAGTTATGTTGAAAGAACATTACCTCGCACGGTCCCAGCAGGGAGAGGTCCTGCCGAGATGCCGAGGAGGCGGCGGGTGAGGCCGTCTGTTTGTGAGCAAGGCCAGCACCTTTGGACAATTACAATCAGGACAGCTTGATTAGCCCTCCTTCTCGCCTCACCCCTTCCCATGAATCTCTTTAATAGCTAGCTGCTTTCTTTTGGGGCGCTGGGGCCTGCTGCTGGGAACTAGCCACGGGTAGATAATCTCCAGGTGGCGCCGGCATGCCATTGGCTGCCAAGCCAGACTCAGCACCAGCTTTCTGGGCAGCCGGTTCCCCTGCCTCGCAGAGTGACCATCGGCCCGGGACAGGATTAACATGGCTGTCTGCTCTGAGTTAAGGCTCCAGACACAGAGCTCTTGGGCAGAAGGGAGTGGGTGTTATGAGCTGGGAGCACCCAGCAGGCCCTTCTCCCAGTGTTACAGCCTAAGCTGAATCGTCCCATGCTACTGCGGGACAAGGGGTCCGCTGCCTCTCCTGCTGGCTTCAGAGTGGGCAGTTATGGGGAGGGCAGGGTGGGCAGGATTGTGGGAAATATTCTTGGAGGTATCTGGGTTGACTGGGAGAGGTTGCAAGCTGCAGCTGGGCTTGTCCCCCCCCCCCCCGGGGTATCCCTTCAGCCTGGAGTTCACAGAGAGCCCTGAGGGGGTGATCAGGAGCAGAGTAGTGTTGAACTGGTTAGAACTGAGCTCTACGTAGTCACACTAGGCATGGGGGCGGTGCTCTAGGAGGAAGCCAGGCAGGCAGAGGGAGCAGGAGTCCTGCAATCCCCGCTGGCCCAAACCAGTTCTTCCAGGTAAAAGCCAGGCCTCCAAGATGAGAGGAGCTTGCTGAGGGGTACAGTTCCAAGAGGTACAGTTGACCCCGAATGCAGTGCTGGTGAGGATGACGGGGTGATAACGCTTCTGTCAGTGCTGGTGATGATAAGGGTGATGGAGATGAAGATGCTGATGAAGTCCATGATGGGTTTTGGCTACAGACCCCGGGTCTTCCTTTCTACCTCCTCTTCCCCACCCCACAGCATCAAGCTTCCTTCTCCATGAGAGGACCACACTTGTGACACCATATGGGAGGGGTTGATCCACAGGGAGCTGCTCTGTGACTGAGAACAGATGAAGTCAGACCTCATTCATTCATTCATTCATTCATTCATAATCAAGTCTGCTGTGTGCTGGAGCAAGCATAGTCCCTCACAGCCCTGCTTCCCTGTGGCCCCAGCGCAGCCCCAGCCCGTCAGAGGACTGCAGGACAGGCCTGAGTTGTCGGAATAGAGGTTACCCCTCATCCTCGGGTGCAGAGAAGGCTACAGCCTTCCCACCAACCCTGGGCTCCAGGCACTGTGGGAAAGAAACCCTGAGATTGCAGAATCAAGGCCAGGCTGGGAGAGGGGATGGGGTGTCTTAAAGATGGGTTTGCCCTCTGACTTGGTAATTCCCTCCCCGGGAATCCATCTAAGGGAATAATTAGCGAGGCGGGCGGAGATGCACGGGAGTGTTCACTGTGATGCAGGCTGTTCATGGAACGTTGTTTATCAACAGCTACAAAGTGGAAATAAACGTCTAAAAAGAAGCAAGATTTACAAAGATGCAGCCCCGCCATTCCAATTCTGGAGGCTGGCCACGCGTGGCAGGGCTCCAGGCTTCCCTGGGTGGCCTCTTGAGGTCTCTGTTCTCTCATCTGTAGATGGGGTAACCTAAGAGATGGCTTCCTGTGGAGGGTGAGCTAGTTAGTAGCCGTGAACTCAGCTTGACTCAGCTCCGGGTACCTAGAGCACCTTCTGGACACATCCCCTAATGCCGGTGATGATCAGACTGGCGATTAGACAGGAGATTTAGGGCATTTGACACGATGCCATCAGAAGCTACTACTCAGATCTCCCTTGTCCCCCTGCCGACCCCAGTTGTCTTAGAAAATTCTTCCTAAAGCCACAGGCCAGACACACCCATCTGAAAGGTCTTTGATGGGCCGCATAGTTGTCTCAGGGGACAAAGGCGCTGGCTGCTGAGCCTGATGCCCCGAGTTTGACACTCAGAACCCACACGGTAGAAGGAGAGACCTGATTCCCACAAGTTGTCCTCTGCCCTCTACTTGCGTGGAGCACACTGTACGTATGCATGTACATAATGCACACATACACACACACAGGTATGCACACACAGAGGCATGAACACACACACAGGCATGCACACGCACAGGCATGCACACACACAGGCATGCACACACAGGCATGCACACACACACAGGCATACAATAAATAAAACGCGATAGGAAATTTAAAATAAACCAAATAAACAAATGACTTGAAGAGCTTAGAACATGAGCTCTCTGCCCAGCCTGGTAACGAAATGACGTATGTAGTTAAACACAAAGGCCACCTCTGCTCAGCCTGAGGGGCCCTGCCTTTGCGCCGAGGACACAGATGCCACACGCCCCCATAGGGACAGACCGTGGCTGTTGTCAGGCTATGGTCTACACACTGGTTAGATCACAATGCACTGGTGGTGGCAAGAAATGTGATGGCGGCCAGTCGGCATACATGGTATTGGCTGTCTTGTGGGAGCTTCAGAGCTTTACATACCAGAGACATTGCCAGATGACCCCAAAGTACTGAGGTCAAGAGGGGACAATGCCAGGAGGAAAGATGGCCATTACAGGCTCAAGCCTACAGGAAACCAGAAAACAAGTGTGCACTGACTTTTGCAAAGGTGAGATCTAAAGGGGTCTCTCTAAACCACCCTGCTTCTCTGCGTCTGTGACGAAGGGTTGCCCCAGGACCAGGGTACAGTTGCATGTATGATGTGGTCTAGAATAATAAGTGCCCACAGAGCTAAACTCCCACAGGCCAGAGGTCTGATGACACAGGCTGCGCTGGGCTGGGCTGTGGTAAATATTGATGAAATGGGCTGCTGTTTTCCTGTCTAAGCCCCAGGGGCTCACGCTGCCGCTCCCTCCCTCCCTCTGCCTGGGTTACACAGGCACAGATTCCTAAGAAGAGAAAAGAGAGTGTAGTATATACAGTCTCCAGCAATGCCTGAAAGCAAGAGTGCGGGCTGGGAAGCTCAGACATACAGGGCTGCACTAAGCCCCAACGTTCTCCATCCCCAGCACCACATAACCCAAGCGTGGTAGCTCGAGCCTGTAGTCCAAGCACTTGAGAAACGGAGACAGGAGGATCACCAGTTCAAGGTCATCCATGGCCACGTAGCAAGTTGGAGGCCAGCCTGGGTTACACGAGAGACCCTGTCCCAAAACAAATAAACTAAACACAGGTTCGGAAGAAGTTCTCTAAATCGGTAACAGAGGTGGTTTCTAGATCCAACCTTCATACAGCTATTCATGATCACCTGCCCCTGCTTGTGCATTAGTCAGCTATGACTGTGGCAATGCTGTGTAACAACCATCTCCGACACAGCGGCTTACTAAATAGCTGACTGGTAGCTCAGCTGGGAACAGTAGCTTCTCAGAGCCCCGAGAGGAATGCAGGAATACTTCTTACAGTCTGTGCTGCCCTGGTTCCAGTTCCTCTTTTCCCTGCTTCATCCCTTACAGCCATAATAGGCTCTCTTTCTCTCTCTCTCTCTCTCTCTCTGTCATGTCCACAAGGATGAACTATTTCCTCTAAAACTGGGGGCAAAACATGTCTTTGGGTCCTTAGGTTGCTTCAGGCCACTCCAGCAATAGAAGAATGACACAATACCCCGCCTCTGTCTGCGGTCTGTCCAGGCCTCTCCTGCTTCCTTCCTAGCTCTGCCCCACACTTGTTCACTGGTCCATTTCAGTCAAGCCAGTCTGAGCTGCTCCATCTCCTGCAGTCCCAGCAGCCTCTTCAGTGGCCTGCCTCAGCCTCCCTTAGAGCCTATGTGGTAACTAACCAACAAAGGTATCCACTGGATACTGCTTCTCCGACTTCTGCCTGCAATGTCCCTAGGGCTTCCTATCCTGAGCGGTGTAAAATCTACAACGGGTCCCTTGCCTTGTGTCACACAGTCTCCTTTGTGTCTCTGACATCCTCTCTCCATTGTCCTGTCCCTAATACCTGCCAGTTCTGTTGGCACCCCAGGACCTTTGCGTCTGCTTCTTCCTGTGTCTGGTGTATGTGTGTGTGTGTGTGTGTGTGTGTGTGTGTGAGAGAGAGAGAGAGAGAGAGAGAGAGAGACAGAGAGAGACAGAGAGAGACAGAGAGAGACAGAGAGAGACAGAGAGAGACAGAGAGAGACAGAGAGAGACAGAGAGACAGAGAGACAGAGATAGAGACAGAGACAGAGACAGACAGACAGAGAGCTCCTCAGCGTCTCTCTCCTGTCTTCTCTGAAGATTAGCACTCAGCAGCCCTTCCCTAGTTCCCGGTTCATTTTCTCAGACACACCGTTTCACTGTAGTTAACACCACTAGGCTTAAACTGCACATAGTAGCACTTAATAAATATTTGCTGAAGGCGCTTGCTAGCAGATTGGCTGTAGGTGGAGAGGGAAGTGGCAGAAGAGAAAGCTAGAGAGACAGCTCCAAGTTCTGAGGGGTCATGGGGTTGGCTGAAGTCTCTGTGAGGTTAGGGGGTTGTTACTGTGCAGTGACACCTGTCACTCCAGCTGAGGGTCTGAGCTGGACTCAGAGTGCAAACTCCCAACTCCGAGGCCAGCCGGGAGACAGAATCCAGCCAGTCACGCTTGAGTAATCGTTCCCTTCATGGGAAGGGGAGGTGGGGCTCGGGGGGTCTCCCTGCGAGCGGGAGTGTGGATGGGTCCGACTGCACAGGAAAGAAAAGAGGCAGCCCTGGGGAGGGGACCAGTGCTGTGTTCTCGGCGGTGAAGGGGGCTGGGCACTGAAGCCCAGGTCACCGCCAAGGAGATGATTGGCGTGCCCTTCCTTCTCACTGACACTGCTTCTGAGTGTTGACCCATGCGTCAACCTCCTTGGAGGCACGGTGACAGCTGGGCTGCCTGCCCTGCCACTGCACTGAGACCAGCCCTCTGGCAGGCAACACTGAGAGAGGGTCCCCAAGGAGCCAGAGCTTTCCCTGGGGACAGACACCCCCCTTCAGTCTAAGGGTCCACACTGAATGAGGCCTGCTGGGTGCTGGGCATGGTGTGTTGAGGTAACAGGGTGAGGGGGCCAAGGGATGGAGTGACAGATCCACCTGGGAGCACGTCACCACCCAGATTCCCACTGAGCATCGGGGAAGAGAACCATGTGCCTGGAGACCACACTTTGTGGGCAGGGGAGAGTAGTGGAACAGCCACCATGAACAGTGATTTGGCCAGTTCTTTCAGAGTTAGCCACCCTTCCACTCTAAGTTCCCGCAGAGCACACCCCAAGGTATGGTGCACCAGAAACGTGTGCAAAGGTGCTCGCAGCAGTGCCAGCACCATTCCTTACAGCCTTGAACAGAAACCGGCCAGATGCTCACCAACACAGAGACAGCAGCAGCAGAGGCCCAGGTAGAGCTGCGGACACACACAGGTAGATGACCTGTGAGGGCCCCCAAGGTGCACCAGGTCTCACCCCAAGTGTTTAAGAAGTGGCAAAGCAGGGCTGGGCCGTGTCTGCATGACACAGCAGTTGCCTAGTATGCAGGAAGCCCTGGGTTCCGTCCCTAACTCCACACCAAACAGGCATGGTGGGACATCGGACACTGGGGAGGCAGAGGCAAGTGAAGGAGAAAAAACGCATTCTGTGCTACACAGCGAGTTGAAGGTTAGCGTGGGCGTGGGCTACAGGAAACCTTGTCCAAAAAAATAAAGAGCAAGATGAACCAAGAACAGGAGTAACACGGAAGGGAATGTGACCAAGTAGAAGTTCAAGGTGCCAGCAGTGCCCTACGTGCTGACTGGCATGATGGACAAGACTCTTCTTAAGGTCCACAGATTTGGACTGGAAGTGATAGCTCAGTAGGTAAGAGGTTGGGCTGCTACTGCAGAGGTCCGGGGTTCAATTCCCAGCACCGGCTGGGACTGCTGCCATCTGTAACTCCAGTTCCAGTGGATCGAATGTGCTCTTCTGGTCTCTGCAGGCACTGCTCACAGATCATGCTAGCAAAACACCCATACCTGTAAAATAAAGATGAATAAATCTTTATTTTAAAAAAAGAGACCTGCACATTTGGAGTTGGGGAAGTGGCGCTTACTGAGTATTGTGCTTACAAGCACGAAGACCTAAGTTTGAGCCTGGAAAGTTGCATCAAAACCTGGAAGAGATGGTGGGCGCTCCCTCGGAATCACACTGAGGAGGCAGAGCTGACAGCACAGCCTGGGGGCAGGAGCTGCTCCCTGGGATGCACCTGTGCCGCCCATCCCCCAACTCTCTCACTAATTAAGAGGGTTGCGGTTGACCTAGAGAGTCTTCAGTCCTAAGCAGGAAACTGTGTGGTGAATGAACCTCTTATGACTCAGTTTCCCCTTTCATCCAAAGGGTTAACAGCACCTCACTCTGAAGGGCTCTCTCTTCTGGGGTCCTGAGGCAGACATCATTAGCATCTGAGGGGTTAGGGCTCAAACTTCCCTGCTGCAACCTCAGGCAGGCTTCATGCTCTCTCAGGGCCTCAGTTTCTTCATCGAGTGAGCAAAGGGTTCCCCAGGGCTCCCCGGCCAGCCAATCTATCCTGAAAGGTGGGCCTCCGTCCTAGTGAGGACTGTCCCAGAAGACAAGGTAGATGAAGCCCAAACAGGGACACTGGAGACTGACCTTTGGCACCTGCTTCCTTCCTCAGGACTTGGGAAACGATAAAAGCGACTCCACAAAGCTGTCCTCGATGTCCACGCATGCCCCATGGCGCAGGTGCCTGCCCCACCCCACTTCTCAACACTTATACATTAAATTAAACAATTTAAAGTGAAGACTGGGGTTGGGGATTTAGCTCAGTGGTAGAGCGCTTGCTTGCCTAGCAAGCACAAGGCCCTGGGTTCAGTCCTCAGCTCCGGAAAAAATAAAAAATAAAATGAAGACTCTGGAGTCTGGAGGGAGAACTTAGCTTCTCACCATGGTTTTTAAAAGACCAGCAGCCATCCTCCATGGATTTGCCTCAGCTCTTCCTGTCTTGTGGAAACACACAGAGCATGCAGAGGCCAGTCACATGGCAGACACATAAACCAGCTGGTCCAGGCACCCCAGTTGTGTCCTCTCCCTCCTGCTTGGGTTTCCTGCCTAGTGGGTAACTCTGCATCTGGGGTTCCCCACTCCCCACTTCTCCCAGCCTCAGGGGTGCCAGGGTCTTGAGAAGCACACTGCCTCCACCAGACATAGCTGGTTAGCCTCCACCTTCCCTCTAGGGTGCTCCTCTCTGTTTTCTCCCAACCCTCCTTTTGGACAGGTCCTTACTTCTCTTGGGTTTCTTGTGTCTCTTGCATTCTGCTCTCTCCTCGAGCTTCCAATTTTTTTTTTTTGGTTCTTTTTTTCAGAGCTGGGGACCGAACCCAGGGCCTTGCGCTTCCTAGGCAAGCGCTCTACCACTGAGCTAAATCCCCAACCCCTCGAGCTTCCAATTTATGAGTGTGTGTGAGTGTGTCTGTGTGTGTGTCTATGTGTGTTGTCTGTGTGCGTGTGTCTGTGTGTGTGAGTATGAGTGTGTGTCTGTGTGAGTGTGAGTGTGTGTGTCTGTGTGTGTGTGTCTGTGCAAGTGTGAGTGAGTGTGTGTGTATGAGTGTGTGCATGTATGTGTGTGTGCAGGCACTCCTGAGCACATACATGTGCATATTTGCATGCCACAGCACTTGTATGGATCCCCCGCCTTCTTTTTAAAGATAAAGACTTCAACGGACCTGAAGCTTGCCACTTTGCTCACACTGGCCACCAAGCCCCAGAGATCCTGTTTCTACACCGTGCTAGGAAACACAGATGTGCTGCGCCCAGCTTTTCTGTGGGTTCTGGGATCCTCGTGTTTGTAGAGCAAGCACTTTACCCAGTGAACCATGTCCATCTCCCCAGCCCAGTGAACCTCCAATTTCGACAACTAAATGGCCCATCAGACTGCTCTGTCCAATAAAACCCAGCTTTCTTTCTGAGAGAAACTCCGCTGAAATGTTTAAAATGACATATTTCCTTCGCGCCCTGTATTTACTGGGTGCTGAGTATATCTCAGAGGATCTGGGCAAAGTGCTAGGACACAGGGATGGAAGGTGCAGGTGCCATTCACGGAAGGACTATACTGTCCAGCTTCCGGTCACCAGCACGGGCTGTCACAGCTCAGCCTTGGTGCTTGCTTCTCTGGTAATGGTAACATCTGACAGACCAGCCTCAAGGTTCGAAGACGCTGTCCAGTGGACTCAAGGCATGCACACGGCAGAGTGCGCTCTCTCTCTCTCTCTCTCTCTCTCTCTCTCTCTCTCTCTCTCTCTCACACACACACACACACACACACACACTACACGCACACTTGGTTTCTGCTAATTCTTGCCTTTGATGGCAGTCTCTGGCTTGTCATCATGTTGACAAAGCAAAAGTAAAAAAAAAAGAAAAAGAAAAAAGAAAAAGAAAGAAATCCACCCCGTCACTCGGACTCCCCCATCCCTGCCCGGCTTGGCAGCCCCCACCCACCCCCGTCTTTGTATTATGAGTTTGTGTCAAGGTATGTTGGATTCTAAATTAAATGTCAGCCCACTGTACATTTCTGGCTCCAGTGCAGAAAATGAGGCGCTGCCTCTGGAGCCCATCCAGTTGTTCAGCTCCCCGCGTCTAACCGAGAGGGTGACAAGCCCACTGAATCACTGCACGGCACCTTCCCATGCCAAGGGGAGCCAGGATGAATTTATTTTTAATGATAAATGTGACTGTCAGAGGTGAGTTGAAACCGCTTTACCAGAAGAGTGAAGAGCCCAGGGCAGTGTACGGGGAGAGGTGGGTGGACGAAGGCCAGAGGTCTTGACCTCCTGGCTCACTGCCTCCAGGTCTCTGGAGACAGGCACATTTGACATGCAGCCCACGTTCTGGAGCTCTGCTGCGTGCAATGCTCTCTGGGAATATCAGAGACCAGCAAGCGCTGAGATGTTTGAGGAGATGGGCTTCAGCAGAGCACAGCCCGGGATTCGAATTCTGGATCTACCCGCTGCTGTGTGATCTTCGTCAAGGTACTTAACCTCTCTGTTCTTCAGTTGCCTCATCTTTAAAATGGGCATTTTACCACAGTTCACAGGTCTTTGGAGAGGAGACTGTTCGTGAAATCTGTTGATACGGTGTTCCACATGTGAGGAAACCATTAATCGCATGGCTTTAGATGGTTAGGCAAATTGTTTAACTGTATTCCCGAGACCATTTCACCATCCTTGAATGAGGCTAACAATAGTTCTGATCTGTCAGGATAACTGGGGGACCCCGGGTTCACCACACAGGGCCACTGATGGTGGCCACTTCAGCCACTCCAGAGACATGTCACTCTAAGCCCCTAGCTACTCTCTCTTGTCTCCTCTCTTCACTTCTGTCCTCACTGTCCACCCTGTACCCCTCCCTGTGAAGACAGCAAGAAGCCATAACTCCCCATTGCACTGCAGTGAAGACCCAGGTGAGGACAGCTACCTTGGGCCAGCTGACAACTGTGACTGATGGATCCAGGCTCAGAAGGAAGGGCAGGACCCTCTCTCTAGAATCTCAACTAAAATTTCCAGACTGTAACTGCCTGACGGTTGGAGTTATCACACTCGGGGGACTTCAGGAAGGAGAAGGAGAAGGACAAGAAGGAGGAGGAGGAAGAAGAAGAGGAGGAGGAATAGGAGAAGGAGGAGGAGGAAGAGGAGGAAGAGAGAGAGGAAGAGGAAGAGGAGGAGAAGGAAGAGGAGGAAGAGGAGGAGGAAGAAGAGGAGGAGGAAGAGGAGGAGGAGGAAGAAGAGGAGGAAGAGAAGGAGGAGGAAGAGGAAGAGGAGGAGGAAGAGAAAGAGGAAGAGGAGGGGAAGAAGAGGAGGAGGAGGAGGAAGAGGAGGAGGAGGAGGAGGAGGAGCAGCACTACCACCACCCAAATACACAGTGAGCTAGAGAGGAGGGATCAGGGTGCCAGACAGTTCTGGATTAAGTCTTTGTAGTTCATGAGTCCTGGGTTCTATCTTCCGTGAGGCCCTGCCTGGTCCCTAGCTGGCTAAAAGGCAGCTTCTGCAGTGGCCAGGATGCTAAGCTCAGCCATACTTGTCCCTGACACTTGGCTCCTATCAGCCTGGTAAAAAGTCACAGCCCATGGGGACAGTGTTGGTCTGCTCTGTGGCTTCTCCCAGGAGCTTCTGCTTTGTGAATTCATCTCATTCACACATCCCCGTGGGGCTGATGAGCCTGTGTGCACTGGGCTAGTGCAGTGCACAGGAACTGAGTGTGCTCCTGCCAACCCCAGGCCACCACTGATCCTCCTAGTGGGACTTGAGCACAGCAGGTGCAGAGTGGTCACAGGGCGAGGCCCACAGCTCGCCACGCCCATCTCCACCCCAGCAGGCAGGAGAATTGGTGACTCTTGCTGAGTTGGTGACAGGTCCAAGTAGCAAACACTTCCTGAAAGAACCGCTAGGTGGCCCCCGCTTACCTGTCCTTCCACAGGTTCAGCAGCGGCCGTCCTGAAGGCTCCCATGCACACCTGCTGGACGAATTCACTGTGTCTCTCACTCAGCGCTTGGCCTCCCTTGTCTTAACGTCAAAGTGATGTCTCCTGAACCGAGTATCCACGTCCTATAGAGGCTGACTGACCGCTCTCTGTGTACACCCTGGGACCTTTGGATCCCTTTCCCCGTTTAGGACTGCCCAGAGAGATTTTTAGTGCACACCTTGCCTGGCGTCAAAATTCTCTCCCAGCACTGTGGAATCAGACTTGGGATTGCTAAGACCTACTTCTTGTGAGGGGCCCTGGGAAATCCTTTTTCTCGTCCATCCTTGCTTGCCCAGTGAGGAAACAGGCTCTGAGAGAGCATGAAGCCTGTCTGAGGTTCCAGCAGGGAAGTTTGAACCCTAACCCCTCAGATGCTTATGGAAGGTGCCTGCTTCTGAATCCCAGAAGAGAGAGCCCTTCAGATTGAGGTGCTGTTAACCCTTTGGATACAAGGGGAACCTATGTCAAAAGAGGTTCAGTGGCCAGTAATCACAGTTTCCCACTTAGGCCTGAAGGATCTCTGGGTCACCTACAACCCTTTTAAGTGATGAGGGAGTTGCGGGGGGGGGGCGGGTGTTGCAGGGTGACACAGGTGCATCCTCAAGGAACTGGCTTCTGACCCCAGCCTTAGGTTACTGGGCAGTAACTCTGGCAGCTTGCTGGTGGGAAACCGGGCTGGGACTGCAGGAGACCACAGCCACCGGTAACATTGGAAGTTCGTAGACTGTAGGACCGAGTTTCTGGCTGGTGACAGTCTGGGAGGGCATGTGGCCACGGTGCCTAGCTCCAGCTGTGATCCTAGGGACCACTCTGCCTGTGTTAGGCTCGGGCCCCACCCTCACAAGGTCTACCCCACGTCTGCCAGGCACCTAGAGGGACGAGAAGAGGGATGAAGACGAAGATGGGGCGACAGACTGGAAACCGGTGGGAGAGAGACGACGCCGGTGCCAGGGAACAGCAAGGCGGCCAGAGCGCCCTGGAGCCGGAAAACAGCTTTAAGAAGTAGCGGGGGGCCCAGGCGTCTCTGCGGAGCTGGGGGAAGGGCGGCCGGCGGGGCGCGGCGTGGGGCGCGTGGGAGCCACACGGTCGGAGTCACAACAGCAGCTCGTTAACCGCGCAGATTAAGGACTTTGTCAATTACCTCCGAAGGCTGCTCGGGCGGATTAAACGCTTTAAAAAGTGTTGCTGGTGGGAGGGACGACTGAGACGCCCCCACTGGTGGCTCACATCCCTCCTCCAGCGGTTGGGATAGCTCCAGGACGGCTTTGGAGGGGTTGGCGGGGACTCCGGGTGGGCAGATGCCTTGGGGGCGTGCAGCAGCCCTGCTGCGGAGTGGGGGACTCGGGCACCAGGCCCCAGGGCTGGAGATTAGCCGGCCACGTGCACACTTGCCCAGGACCTGGAACCCCGGAGCCCCGCAAGGGACAACCGGTCTCCGCTTAGCCCCTTCCTTAGGGGTGATCTCTACACCTGGGACTTAGACGAGTCCTGCCCTAGAGGAAGTTTGCGCGGGGCACGGCAGGGTGCGAAGGTTCCTCGGGGAGCCGGTGGCTGCTGTCACGCCCGCTGCTGCGGGCTAGTCCCCTCTCTCAACCCCTAGCGACCCGGCTGGAGCGGGAGTCACTCTTAGAGCCCTTGGGGGAGGAGGGGAGCGCGTGCCCGGGAAGCTGCGGGGAGCAATAAAAGGCCCTGAGAGTCCGAGACGAAGACGCGGAGACTAAGCCGGGAGGAAGAGGGCGGAGCGCGCGGGAGGCGCGGGAGCGGGACGCGGGGACGGCGCGGCGCGGGCGGCTCTCGGAGGCTCGCGCCCGCGCTCCCAGCAATCACACGCGCTCACACGCAGCCTAGCTTGCGGCCGCCGCTCCCGGGCCACCCCGGATCCCCGGCACCGAGGGGACCTCCTGCAAGTGCAACGCATCCTGTGCACCCCTCGCCTCCTTTGCGCTCGCCCTCGCCCCGCACCCCTGCGGGTCCTGCAGGAAGATGGTCCACGAGCGGTGGAAGACCGTGGGCGGCGCGTCCCAACTTGAGGACCGACCGCGCGACAAACCGCAGGTACCCACGGGCACGGGGACCGGTGTGGGGGCTGGAGTTTGGGGAGCTTGAGCAGAGATTAGGGGGAGTACCTGCTCTTCTCCTCCCCTCAGCGGAGACTTGAACTCTAGGCTCCCTGCAGAAGGCACCGGCTTCAGCCAGTCCCCACCCCCATCGGAGACCCCGGTGCTTGCTCGTGTAGTGAGGAGAGAGGACCTATAGTTGGTTGTGGATCAGCCCTTCAGTTGGGGACAGCCGACAGATGACGGGCGCGCAGAGTCCCATTCACCCACAGCCTCAGTGGGGGTCCTCCTCACTCTCAATTCCTTACCTATGCTAGGCGCCCCGCTCATCTTTCCAGGTTTCAAGAGCAGAACCCCCCCAGGTCCTCCCTCTTTACCCAGGCGCCCAGATTCAATTGGGGAACAGTAAATATTAATCTCCCATAAGAAGCCTAGGCACTATGATTCTCCGACTTTTAAGACCAGGAGAACAAGACTCAGAGAGGTCCCGCTGCAGCCCGAGGCCACGCAGCCCTATAGGGATTTGAACCTAGGTCTGGCTGATCTCTTTACCTACTGCCTCTGCAGGGACAGTGAAGTGTCCCGGCTTGGAGGGTGCCCAGGGCTGTGCAGTGCACCAACTGGGACAGAGCAGGGAGGGGCTGCTGAGGTACTGGGCATCCGGCTTCTGAGGCAGAGGGGTGGCCGCAGGACTGCCCCAGGCTGAGCCATCAAGGGACTGGGATAGACAGGCATAGTGAAGAGGCCATTCGCCAAGGAGAGCAGATAATGGGGCTGCCCGTTTTAAATTTTAAATTTCTCCCAGACAGATGTCACTGGGGAAGGAACAGTGAGAGTTTGCAACCAGAGAAGGAGGAGGAGGTGGCAGGGGCGGGCGTGGCCACCCCTCACTATTCAAAGCTGCAACCTGCCTGTCTTTCAGAGTAACACTGGTCTGGCAAGGGGACCAGCTAGCTGCAGTTTGCAAAGCTAGCTCTTCCCAAGTACACATTTCCCACGTCGCAGATAAGGATCAGGGAGGTTGGACATGCCCAAGACACACAGCATGTGAGCCAGAGAGCTAGGACTCTACCTTTCAAACCTCAGACTGGTTCTATTGCTTCCCTGGGTGGTCTGTCCCCCTTCTTAACTGTTCCTGTCTTCACTGTGTCCCCAGGTGGCAGGGCCCGTTCTGCTGAGATCTTAAAGGAGCAGTGGAAACTTCAAGGCTGGTCCCCAAGGCTGCCCCAGCCTGGTTCGGTCTTTCCTCCTTTTGGTACCTTATGGGTCTCACTGATTGTTATTTCCCTCCCTGGGCCCAATCCCACCTCAAGACCTTTGCTCTCTCATTTGATTGACACCACCAGGCCCCCAAATGCTGCATACCCAGGGACACCCTACCTGTCCTACACAGGGTGGGAAAGAGGCCGCCTCCTCTTGGAGGCCTCCCTGATTGCCTGGGGTGGGGCTCTTGGTCCAGATGGTTTCACTGTTTTTTAAAGTATGCCCCTGGCTCTAGATCCCTTCTCCCTTTGGAGCTCCCTGGAGCCACAAGTGTCCCCATTGCCCCCTACCAAGGCTGTTGCCTTTCCCGGAAGCCCAGCTGAGGTAAGGGCCATTGCTGGAGGTCAGAAGCTTGAAATCTGCCAGGAGGAACATGGAAAAGGAGGGGTGGGGTTTCTGGGGAGTCTGCTAGAAATGGGGCTTCAAGGTGTCCTGGGCCAGGTGTGGCCTCCCAGATTCTATTGCCCCTTGGAAGCTGCACCAGGTAGATCCCAGCCGGGTCTATGCTGGGTATGGGGTATCAGACACCCCTTCCATCCTCCGTGCATACTATGTGTTGTCATGGCCACATGAGGCTGGGGGTGGTAGAAAGAGAGGGATGCCTCAGCTCCCCCGGGGCCTTCCCCCTTGCTTCCTCGTTATATCTTGACCCCTGACATATTTGCATCTCTTACTAGTGACCTGTGAAAGGGATCAACCATTCCCTCTTCTTCCTCCTCACGCCACCTGAGCTGATGGGGAAGCCCGGTGAACTTCTGGTGTATTTGTAAACCTCAGAGTGCTGTGCACCCCCACACAGGCTGTTCCTCCTGTCACAGCTCTCCTTTTCGCTCCCAGGGTGGGGTACCCGCACAGTGGCTTCCCACTGGAAGGAGACTGTATTCCAGCACCAGGCTAGCTCACACCTTTGCCTATCATGTCTTGGTCACATCACCCTAGGACGCCACAGATATAAAAGATGAGCAGACTGGGGCTAGGCTCTCAGGCAGGGGAATCAAACCTGCGACCTCTGGACGCAGATGGGGCCAAGGGGAAAGGAGCCTGTTTTTCCCTGAACCGGCTGCTCCCAGAGTTTGTCATTTAGCCAGGCCTGAACAGCAGAGGCTCTCACTCTTCCTCACAGCCAGACATGGCTGCTCCTGGGGATCTCACTGGACCTGTTCTACCTGGCTGTGTTTCAGAACTATCTCCTCATTGGATGGGTGACCTTGGCCAAGTGGCTGACTCCAGCTTCATTAGGGTATCCTTCCTGCCCCCTGTGCAAGAAGGGTCTTGTGGACCTTGGGGGAAGGAAGACAAGCTACAGTGACATTTGTCAGGTGTCTGGAACCACACATGGGCTTCCCCTGGGGTCTCTGTAAGGTGTCACCCTGGACCATCTCCTTGAGGGGAGCGGTGACTTCTTGCTGAGTGAACCAGGAGCTGGCCTCCCTCGGTGGCAGTCAACCTCCCAGCCATGCTTAAGCCGGTTATTTCCAAACTAGAAACACCCCAGGAAGTAAGGACGCCACTGTGGGAAGCCTTCTAATCCTTGTCCTATTACTTCACTCCATGGCTATTTGTGGAGCCCCTACATCATACCAGGCGATGCAGCCCCGGTCACCAGGAACACAGAATACTCTGGGGACCAACCTACAAGACAGGAACTGCCACTGGCCATGGTGGATACCATACAAGGAAGACTTCTCTTTCTTCCCATTTACTAGAATATGAGAAGTCACCATCAGATTTGGGGTGGGGGAGGAAGAGGCCACCGGAGGCACACTCCTTCAGCTGTCTCTTGACTCAGCGTGGTGCTGGAGAGTCAAATAGAGTTATGCTGGTGATGTTTGGCTGAGAAGGACCTGGGTAGGTGTGGCCCTGGGGAGGGAGCAGCAGACTTGAGTGTGGACTTGGAGCTGGTCATAGCTAAGCTTCAGTGTGTGGGTCCTGAAGGGGTGTAAGGGGACAGTGCTCTGTGTTCAGGCCACTGGTGACACTGGTTCTGAAGCAGGCGATAGAGATGTGGCCAGGTTGGCGGTGCAGAGCTAAGGCTCAAGTGAGGCATGTGGAAGAGGGCAGGATCTGGGGGCCCTTCACAGACACCTGTGGAAACCGTTTGTTTGCCAGCAAAGCGAGAGCCAAACCCAAGGTTTCCCAGGGAGTGACAGTGTGAGTATCTTAGAGTCCCTAGGAGTCGTGCTGCAGGCAGCATTGTCTCTGTCCCCTTGGGTACTTTTAGTGGCTGCTCCTAGAACCATCCAGAAAGCCAGAGCTCCCCAGATTGCCAGTGCACGGTCAGCAGCACCAGCCTACCCTAAGCACAGCTGCAGCCTTTGGCTGAGGCTCCCCAGAGGGGAGACAGAGTGGCCCTCCAGATACCCTGCCTTCCTAACCCAAAAGAGACATCCTCGCTCCGGCTGACAGCCAAGAGGAGGCTCTCTGCCTCAGACCCGTGGGACTGGGCCACCAGGGAGAGCAAACAGGAGGGGTGCGTGCCATGCACGAGGATGGGGTTATCAGGACCCCTTGATATTAAACCTCACCCTCCAGATGCCAAATTCTCAAAGGTTGATGGCTCCAAGAAATATACTGGACAAATGTCACCTCGCAACAGAGGTGTTCTGGGAGGCCCCTCAGGCAAACCCTACTTAGCTTTCCTTTAGACAATGGCTTAATTTTTTTGGTCGTTTTTTTTTTTTTTTTCTTTTTTCTTTATTAACTTGAGTATTTCTTATTTACATTTTTTTGGTCGTTTTTATTTTATTTTGTGTGGTGGGAGAGCGGGGTTAACACTTGCCACAGCGCATGTGTAGAGGTTCAGAAGACAACTCTCGGGAGGCAGCTCCTCCTTCCTCCTTGGCGTGGGTTCTTGAGGTGGAACTCAGCTTGTCCAGCTTACCAGCGAGCCCCTTAACCTGATGACCACCTCACAGGCCCTGCCAGGGGCTGCGTAGGGAGCCGCCGCTGACCCCTACTGCAGGGATCAAAGACGTCCCTTAAGCTGGGAACAGGCAAGCCTTCAACCCCATCTGCTGACCGGCTTCCGGTTCCTTCTAGGCACTGTGCCTTGTCCTTGGGAGGCTCTACTCCCTCTCCTTGTATGTGAAGGTTGGGGTGCACCTTGCTCTGCCTGGCCAAAGACTGATTAATAAGCTTCAGCCCAAGGCACCGTGCTGGCCGCCTGGCCCAGGCCCCTTATTATCTTGGGCGATTTCTCTGCGAGGCACGTAAGCCGCAGCCTATAAAAGCGAACAGCTCTTCATCTTTAAGGTTGATCTCTGAAGACTAATTCTCCTCCAGGAGTGAACTGCTCCTTCGCTGAGCTCCCATGCCACCCTGGCTCCGAGGGACCCTGCAACTCCCTCCACCCTCCCCAGCTCTGTCCCCTCTGTCCCCACTCCCCTGGGAAGATGTGTGCTCAATCCATCAGGATGAAGTCCTGGAGATGTTGAGCCTCCCCCCACCCCCACCCCCACCCCCAAGCTGGCTGGAGGACCTTAATGCTACAAAATCAGAGGACGCAGCTTGGAGATGCTCAGGGCAAGGTATCTCCTGATGGGCCAGAAGCCGGTGGAATAGCCATTTAGCTGCCAAGACAGTTGTGTCCCTGAATCCCCAGCCTTGCTTCTCAGAGAAGGAATGTTGGGAGACATTCAACCCATGGCCTCCCAGCCCCCAGTTGTCTTAACACCTTCTCCCCCACCCTTCTACCCCCACTGTGTCACTTTGGGACTGGGTCTTTGCTCACTGGGCCTCAGTTTCCACATCTCCAAAATGAGTCCGGTCACAGCCTTCACAGCAGGCAGTAGCTGCAGGCTTCAGGGGCAGGGATGAGGGCCATGGCTGAGGATGACACCAGAAGGCTCCCTGCAGGCTGCTGGCTTGCCTGGGCTAGGGGGCTTGGCCCAGCCTGGGGTTGCCCCCGTTCTGTGTATGCCATCGTGGAGAGGACGTAGCCCCACCTCAGGATCGAAGACTCTGGCTCTGCCAGGACGTCCTGGGGCTCTGTGGTGCCAGGCATCCCGGCTTGTCCCAAAGGCATGGCCTGGCCCACCCACTTTTCCTACCTCCATCTATCCATCCACTTCATAGATGAGGACTTACCTGCGCCCAGTGCTCAGACTGGGCACGGGGCCCAGATACTTTGTCCTCAGACTTTGTCAGGCCCCTAGCAAGGCCCAGAATCAAGTCTACGGACACAGACACCCCTGGAGCAGACACAGGGTCTGAGCCCCCTCTCATGCCTCTACTGGAGTGGCCCAGAGCCTGGCTCGTGGGACTCCCTGTGAGTAGAAAGGTGCTGAAGTCTGTCGGGGAGGAGTCCCCCAGTCCCTGGGGAAATGGGGATGAAGCAGTCAAGGAGAGCTTCCTGGAGAAGGCCAGCCCTTTCCCCCAGCCTCTGCTGCCAAGAGAGTCAGGAGACGGTGTTCGAATTTTATAGGAGAAAAGCCGTTTGCCTCACTGCTTTCTCCGTGGTAAATGCAACGGGTATTTTCTATGTGGCTAGGAAAGCAAGCCAGCAATCAGCTACACCCCAAAGGTCTTGCCGTGTTTGAGAAAGGGAAGGTGTCCTCCCAATGCGGAGGACACGCGGACATAACGCTCTGGGTAGGAGATAAAAACCACCTCCAGATGCTCTGCGCGCATTGATCATGAGATAATAAAAGCCACTAATATTTACTGCAGAAGTGTAACGTGCCCGGCACGGCTCCAGGGCCTTTAATATACTAATTCAGCTAAAGAGGTACCTCCAGTCCAGGACGTGGGGAACGGAGGGGCAGTGTGTGGGAGAGAGCTTGATATAGGGGGTGCCTGCCCCTTCCCAGAAAGCGGGGTGAGGTGGGGGCACAGAGCCGATCAGAATGCTGTTTCTAATTGGCTGTGTGACTCTGGGCAGGTCCTTGTCTTCTCTGGGCTTCTGTTTTTTTCCCGTGTATAAACATTCAGGGGCCATGAGTGACTTGACTTGGTAGAATGAGTGGGTCCCCAAGGCGTTTGTTGCTACACAGTCACGGCACCATCTTAAATTACAAGTGACACTCTGGTTTTGGTTTCAGTTGTTATTAAGGCCCTGTTAGGACAGCTTGGGGCAGCAGCCCCCTTTTTATAGCAACAGCTCTGCCCGGTTTGTCCCCTGCATGTACGCTGGCTTGGGGAAACACAGTGCCTGTATTGCCTCAGCCCTTCTCATAGTGGCCTCAGAGCTCCTCTGCCTGACTCTCTGACCTTTGTCTTGTCAGGGCCCTGCTCTAGGAAGAGAGCAAGGTAGAGAGATGGCTCGGTGCAGGGGTGAGAAAAGAGTGCTCTCTCTGTCCCTCCCCTACCCCAGCCTCTTTGCTCTCCCTGCCTCTGTCTCTCTGACTGGGCTGTGTACAGCTTTCTTTGAGGGGGGTCTCTTGCCCTTTCAGCCTCCTGAGCCTCCCTGGGCATAAGCTGGCGTCTAACCCTTGCCTTCTTTTTTCCTGTCCGTCTGTCTGTCCCTGCCTGTGTCCCGGGCTGACCCACAGCGAGCAGGCTGCAGTTACATCCTGTGCACGGTGCTCCTGTCCCTTGCGGTGCTGTTGGCGGTGGCTGTCACCGGCGCCGTTCTCTTCCTGAACCATGCCCATGCACCAGGCACAGCGCCTCCACCCATCGTCAGCACGGGGGCTGCCGGGGCCAACAGTGCCCTGGTCACCGTGGAGAGGGCTGACAGTTCCCACCTCAGTCTCCTCATCGACCCTCGCTGCCCTGACCTCACTGACAGCTTCGCCCGCCTGGAGGGCATCCAGGCCTCCATACTTCGGACACTGAGTGAGCACCAGGCACAGCCGCGGCTGGATGGTGCCCCCGAGCTGCTGGACGCACTGGCTGATCAGCTGCCCCGGCTGCTGGCCCGGGCCTCTGAGCTGCAGGCTGAATGTGCTGGGCTGCGCAAAGGTCACAGCCTCCTGGGCCAGGGCCTCAGCACCCTGCAGAGTGAACAGGGTCGCCTCATCCAGGTGAGGGTAGGATCTACATATGCCGTGTGCATGTGTGTGTCTGTGTGGAGGGATGCGTGCCTTGATTTGAGGGGTGGGGTCACCGGTACCCTGTGCCAAGTGCGTAATGTCCACAGCCTCAGTCCCTAAGTGTTCCAACCTGGGCCTTGTTCTTTCATTTGTAGAGGGCTGTGTTCTCACATCCATGACCAGTATCCCAACCCACTTTTTCTCCCCTGCTCCCTCCCTCTTCATGGTAACTCTGTAGCCTTGTAGACCCAAGGCTAGAGCAGTTTCCCAGGCTGAGAGGCTGTGAACTGTAAGCCAGGTGGGCGTTGCCTCCCCTGTCTCCCGACCCACCGCAATCATTAGGTGCAACCTGAGGTGAGGAGGTTTGAGGCTTGCTCTCCGTCTATCATATGACAACCCAGTGTCCTCCTGAAGGGGTGCAGCTCCCCACCACTTGCTCTGTGCTGAGCTATCCATAGCTGTTTTGGGATGGTGGCCATTGTGGGGAACCCAGCCAGACCTTTGGTCTCAACTCCTCCTCCCCTCCCCTGGACCCAGCCAGATTCCTTCAAAGATCACGTGGAGCTAGGGGAAAGCTTTTGGCTTTGCCTCTGCCATTTTCCAGAACAAAAAAAAAAAAAAAAAAAAAAAAAAACCAAAAACAAATGAGGCCTGGAAAATAGTAACATGGGTGTGTCGTGGGTACCACAGGTAGATCAGGCCTGAAGGGGAGCCCGGAGTACCCTGCCCAGCCTCCAGCCCTGTGCCACTGCACCATCTGACTCAGCTTAGGGCTGAAGTCAACTTCACCCAACCGGCCATCACAGCTGCTTCTATACGTCCCTCGTTTGAGCACCCAAGGTGACCAGGCGTTTGGTCACCCATAGCTCATGAGCAGTGTCTCTCTTCCCTCCCCTTGAAGGCTGCAGCTGGAGAAATTACAGCCCTTGTCACCCTGTCTGGGTGACTGACGGGGTGATGGGTCCCCTGGGCTGGGGGACATACAGCCAGCTTCCTGCTGCCCTTCCCCCCAGGCCCATCAGCAGAACAGATTGCCTGGCTCCGGGTGACACGGGTGGGGTGGGGGGGGCTGCTCTGCCTTTCCCGAGCTCAACCCTGGACAACTCAGGTTGGCTGTGGTCCCCTGCGGAATGCCCCCATGCAAGAGGGATGGTGCCCCTAGTCTCTAGTACAGCAGCTCCTCGGTGCAGGGCCATCTAAGATGTTTTCTGTCCGCCCAAATCATTCAGAGACAACCAGCCAGGTCTCACCCCATCTTGAAGTTTCTTACCTTGGCATTGGCACAGACCTGAGGTTCTGTTCCCAAAGGCACGATCGTCAGAGGTCTGTTGCTCACCGACCCTGCTTAGGTTAGCAGTTCTGCCTGTTAACCTGAGGCTACAGTGTGGGATCCATCTTGGCTTTCGGCCACCTTGAGTGGACCACATCCCCTCTCTGGGAAGGTTCTTCCCACTTGTAAAATGGGGTAAACGGCCAAGCCCAAGGAGATGCTGAAGTCCTGACTGTGCAGAGCTCAGCAGGTCTCTAGCATATAGAGACACCCATTCTCAGCGCCATTTGTAGATTCTACATGGAGACCATCATTGAGCTCCCTTTGTGAGTAGAAGCAATGGTCTGCCCTGTAAGCACATTGCAATGCAGTTACCCTAGGGGCAGGTGCCTTTGTCGCCCACTCTGCAGAGGGGCAGACTGAGGCTCAATGGGAAAGGGCCCGGCGGGAGCCTGGCTGCGGCTGAGCCTCGCTGGAAGCAGCTGCCCTGATTTCACGGCCTCTGGTTGCCGCCAGCTTCTCTCGTGATGGCTTGCGCGGCTCAGCGAGCAGGGACTGACTCCCTATTAATTCGGGGCAGGTTTATATGTTTCAGTGGTAATCATTTGCTAGTTTAAACCGAGGTCTCCTCGGCCTGCCAGGGAGAGGGAGGGGCTGTGCCTGAGCTGTTGAATGTCACGGCCATGGTGACTCAAAAGGATGGGCTTGCGAGGGAAGATTTACCAAGGGGTCTTTGTCACCCCCTCACTAAGGGCTGCCTGCGAGCGTCCCCACAAGGGCTCCATGGAGCCTGACCGTAGATCACCGTGGTGGGCTCCTGCAGCCCACTGCCGTTCTCCTGGAAACCACTGAATCACCTGCTCAGCAGAGGGGAAACCAACAGGGCCTAGAGCTTCACAGGGCCCTGCCTTCGGACGAGCTGAGAATCACGTTTTGTAAACTGCTGGCTGGCCGGGCGTATTTCTCCCTCTTCTCCAATGGGCTATTATCTGGCAAGTGACAGGTTCGGTGAGCAAGACCTAGCTTGCTTCGTGCTGCCAGCTGCCTGCTAACCCCCCCCCCCCACACACACACACACACACACACACACACACACACACACACACACACACACACACACACGGTCCTATAGCCTCCTGAAACCCAGGGGGGTATGAGGAGGTAGGGGACCCCTGGCCCTTCCGGTAGTCAGCATAGTAAGACGCCCGTGATCTATGGGTCTCTGGTGTGCTCCGACCCATGGACAATGATGAAGGGGGAGATAGGAGAGGTAAGTGTTTCCTCGCATGGCTGGAGTCTTAGGGAGAGCAGGTAATAGTGACAGTCCCCTCATCCTGGTCTGCAGAAGGGGAAAGAAGGGTGTCACACAGCCACAACCCACTCAGAGGACACCAGGGCCCGGCCCCACCCACACCTGGTGTGGTCGTAGGACGGTTGTGCTCTTCCTTCCCTGCCACTCATCTGCCTTGAGGAAGTGGCATGAATCCTGATTCCCCTGTGGGTTTATGGAGGTGGGTAGGGAGTTGGGGTCCAGGGGTAGGGGGTGGGGATTCTCCTTCTAGGCCTCGGATTCCCTCTTGGAACATGTCTCTTTGCCGTACCCTGGAGCCCTGTGAGTCGATGTACACCATTATGGAGACACCCCATAATGTTCAGATGGAGATGGGGTGGGGAAGGAAGCAGGGGACATCGTTGTTTGGAGCCCAGTTTGAACACAGCACCCTGAACCCTGGCTGTATGCCCTTCCCAATACTCAGGACTGCCCCTGCCTTAGCCTCCTCATGTGGGGGTCTTAGGGGAGATCGGAGGTGGGATGTGCTATAGCCAGGAATGAAAAGCAAGGTCCCCATGAGGCCCAATGCCGTGCTGATGTACTGTGCTGGTGTGCCTATGTGAGCTCACCAGTCCCCAGAGCAGTTAGGCTAGGCTGGTGAGGACTCCTTTCTCTCCTAACAACCAAGGGGACATGGTTCAGGGGGTAGAGCGCTTGTCCGGGAAGCAGGAAGCCCCAGACTGGAGCTGAGTTCCCAGCACTGTATATATTGAATGCGGTTGGCACTTGCCTCTAATCTCCACACTGGAGCATCAGAGGTTTAAAGTCAACCTGAGCCACGTGATGCCCTGTCCCAGTAAAGGGACGAAGGCAGCTTCAGGAGGAACTGGTTGGTGGGTAAGCTCATGCTGATGCCTGCTGGTACCTTTTCCCACACGGTCGCCATCAGCTGGGCTGGGTGCATAGAAGCGACCAAGCTTCCACCTGAGCCCTTGCCCTCTAACCCCTCGAACTAGAGAGCATGACCCTGAGATCAAAGCAAGCCAGGGGAGCCTTCCCTGGCAGGGCCTTCTGCAGACCTGTGCCCCTCTAAGGCCTTCTGTGCTCCCCAGCTTCTCTCCGAGAGTCAAGGTCACATGGCTCACCTGGTGAACTCAGTCAGCGATGTCCTGGAGGCTCTGCAGAGGGAGCGGGGGCTAGGCCGGCCCCGCGTCAAGGCTGACCTTCAGAGGGCACCTTCCAGGGGAGCCCGGCCTCGAGGCTGTGCAAACGGTGAGTGAGATGCACTTGCTCTCTGGTGCCCAGTTCCAGAGAGACAGAGTGCGGTGGGGAGAGTTTCTTTCCACCTGTCCCTTGACTCTCATAGACAAGGACATGCTGCTGCTGTAGAAAAGGGACTTCCTGCAGCTAGGTGACTTGGAGCCTGACCTGTTGAGCTGTGAGCCCATTTTCCAGATGAGGACAGCGAGGCCTCAGGGATGTACCTGGGACTGAGGGCTTGTGCTCTTCTTGACCTCTGGTGGAGAGCCTTGTCAGAGTTACCAGGAACTTCTTTGGAGGGAAGGGATAATAGAATGTAGTGTCTGGGGGACTGTCAAACCTGATGTGGTTCCTCGTCATAGGATCTCGGCCCCGGGACTGTCTGGATGTTCTCCTGAGTGGACAGCAGGATGATGGTGTCTACTCGGTCTTCCCCACTCACTACCCAGCTGGCTTCCAGGTCTACTGCGACATGCGTACTGACGGCGGGGGCTGGACGGTGAGTCTGGCTCGTGCATTCACCTGCAGAGGTAGCGCGCAGAGGTCCATGTGGAGGAAGGAAGGGGCTCTCTAAGCCCCATCCTGCCTAATGCCTGCCTCCCTGGTCAGTGGGAGAATGGGACTCTATCAGGCAGCAAGGACGGTATGACCACAGGTACCCTGAGGTTCCCCTTGGTGCATCCAGCAAGCCAGACATGACCAGTTGTCTGCAGAGCACCAGGCAGGAAATGTAGGCTTGGGCTCAGCAAAGGACTCTGACATCTGCAGGGGCCTTTGTGGGGGAAAGAAGACAAAGAGGAGCCGGACTGGCTGTTCTTGATGAGATCTGAACTTAAGGAAATATTTGCCCTTCTTCAGTAGCATTCAAAGGGTATTGACCATTGGGAAGCAGGCAAGAGCTATTCCATGCACTGTGACTTCTGGGCTAGCGCTGAGGGGCGCTGTAGGAAGTGAACTGCAGTTCCTTCCCCACAGTGGTCGCTTCTGACCCTCTCAAGAGCTCTGCAGGCTCCTTACACGTTAACTATTGTGTGAAATTTAAAAATGCAAGCCTTCATCACAGCACTGGGGAGGCAGAGGCAGGCGGGTCTCAGAGGTGGAGGCCAGCCTGGTCTACAGAGTGAGTTCCAGGACAGCCAGGACTGCATAGAGAAACCCTATATCAAAAACCAAAAGCATATACATAAACAAAAATGCAAATCCCTCTTCCTTTGTGAAGAATGAAGCGCTGGGCTTGGCTGGAGGAAACCTTGCTCTGTTCATTGGGTTTCCTTGAACAGTAGACATGTTTGAGCACCTACTGTGTACTGTGTACTGTGGAAGTGTAGAGTTGAACAGTCCCCTGCAGGGGGTTAAGCTGAAAGGGGGCAGCTTGGGTTGGGAGGGTGGGTGTGGCTTTTGAGCACAGGCAGTAGAGAGCAGTTGACTTCTCGGGGCACAGTCAGCTGGGGTGCGCAGCTGTGAAGTGAGGCTGGATTTGGAGACAGGCACTGGGTAGCCATGGAAGGTACTGAGGGGGAATGCCATGAGGCTTCAGCAGTGGTCTGACTGTATGCTCTTGGGCAGAGCTGGGACACTGACTCTCAGGTGTCTGCGGATACCTGTGGAGTTCAGCCAACAAGGCTAGGAAGCACTGGGGCCCAGAGGTCATAGTTGGGCCCCTCCATTGATCCGGTAATGCTGTGTGATCTTATGTAAGTTACTTAAGGTCTCTGAGCCCCAATTCTTCACACGGTTGCTTCTTATTCTTAACTCTGTGCACTGCGTGCATCTATGCGGGTGTGTGCCCACGAGTACAGGTACCCTTAGACGAAGAGAGGGAGAGTTCCAAACAGTTATGAGCGGGACTCGAACTCAGGTCCCCTGTAAGAGCACTAGAGACTCTTAACCACTGAGCTATCTCTCCAGCTGCATCCTTAGATGCTTTTAAAGGCGAGTACCAGAAAATGGGTGAAAGGACCACAAGAAACTTACTGGAGGGAGACGAGAGGTTGGAGATTCCGGGTCATGGTCACTTAGCCAGGATCAGTCAGATTTCCGGGCGAGGCTGGAGTAGGTCTGGTATGAGCTCCAGTATCTCAGCCACTGCCACTGAGTGTTACACACCGTGGCTTTGAAGCTGCCCAGTCAGTAACTCAAAGTCACCTCTCTAGACGGGGTGGGGTCACCCTGCTGTGCTGGAACCTGGCATTTTAACATTCAGGCTGTGATTTACCTTCACTCGAGCCAAACCAAAGCCAAGGCCGAGAGCTGAGGGGATAGCGTTATTTATCAGTCAGCAGAGTGTGCGCCCCACACATGAGAGCCAGGGTAAAAGCTGCGCCTGGCTACCCGAGCCTGTACCCCAGTTTGGGGGGAGGCTGGGACAGATTTCCTGGAGCTTGCTGGTCAGTCGATCCAGGCTCAGGGAGAGACCCTGTCTCTGCAAATGAGGTGGGGTACAGTCGGAGAAGACACCGGAGGTCAAGCTGAAACCTTCCCAATCACACTCACTCACATGTGCACATGCATACACGCACAGTCTTTTCATTCATTCATTCATTCATTCATTCATTATTTATTTATTTATTTATTCTTATATCTTTTTTTAAAGAATTATTTATTTATTTTATGTATATGAGTACACTGTAGCTGTCTTCATGCACACCAAAAGAGGGCATTGGATCCCATTACAGATGGTTGTGAGCCACCATGTGGTTGCTGGGAATTGAACTCAGAACCTCTGGAAGAGCAGTCAGTGCTCTTAACCTCTGAGCCACCTCTCCAGCCCTCTCTCTTTCTTTGTTTCTTTCTTTCTTTGTTTCTTTGTTTCTTTCTTTGTTTGTTTCTCTGTTTCTTTGTTTCTTTCTTTCTTTGTTTCTCTGTTTCTTTGTTTCTTTCTTTCTTTGTTTCTTTCATTTATCTGAGACAGGATCTCTCTATGCAGTTCTTGCTCAGAGACCGACCTGCCTCTTCTTCCCGAGTGCTGGGACCAAAGGTGTGCACCATCACCCCTAGCTCATTCGGTTTTTAAAAGAAATTGCAGAGTCCACTTGTGTGCCTCCTGGTCCACACTGACCTAGAAGCCAGTGTTTTACCAGGAGCCACTCAGATATTTTGCCCCACCCCATCTCACTCTTCAGGAAGGGAGGCCCCTTGGTTCCGTGAAGTACAGGCAGAGCGTTCCCGGTGTGGCCACTCTGCCCGTCTCTGACCTTGGCTCACACCCGGTGCCTCCACTGCTTACCTGAGACCCATGGCATTGACTATTTTTGGTGTTTGATGTCTAGGCCGATGGACGTCCAAGGGGGATTTTAACGCCAGTTAAAGCTACAAAGCAGAAGGGTAGGAAGTGTTTCCAGAGAGCACCTGGGACTTGTAGAGCAGGCAGCCTGAGTCGGCTTTGAAAGGGGTCGGTGTCCCCAGTAGAAGGGAAGGAGATATGGGGGTGGGGGGCAGAGCAATCGCAGAGAAGGAGCAGAGCAAAGTCTGCAATTAGGAACCAGCCTGAGTGCAACCAAGGATCCCCAGAGACCCTGAAGATGGACAGATCTCTAAACTTGTCTTCGGGCTCTAGGGGAGAGCTTTTAAACGTAGCGGATCCGTGTCTGGGGTTAAAAGCTCTTTTGTTTTTCTAACTGCAAAGAGGCTGAGTTATGGCCTTTGCCTCTGGGATTCCTAGGCAGGCAGACCAGCCAGGAGGCCCCTCCCTGCCAGGCCCAGAAATCAGAATTAAGGGTTAGGGGGGCTTGGTGCCTGAGTGAGGCTCTGCTGGCCGCACATCTGTCTTCCACTCGGGCTGACTTGGAGCCAATCTTCTGGGGAGTCAGTCAGGGTCTGGGCCTGGTAATTCCTTTGGCCTTGGCTTCAGGGACGATTAACTGGGATAGGTGAGGAACAGCGCCCGGCTTAGACCTGACACCCCTTCGCCTGAGTGGGGGGGTTCTTACAGGAGAGGCCAGAGTGCTCTGCAAAGTGCTTGCATGGTTGGGAAACGTTCATATCCATTTGGCTTCTGTCTGAAGCAATCTTCCCCTAGATGCCTGCGGGCACCTGTCAGGATCACCCCCTCCACACATACAGACTCTCCTGGATGTTCAATTGTTGTTTGGGAAGGTGCTGGCCTCTCTTGGCCCATCCATCCTCATTAGGTTCCCTGTCAAAACCACCCAGCTTCAGGCACCAACACTGCATGGTCCTCCTCAGCGGACTGGATGCTGTGCTGGGCCTCAAACCTGTGAGTGGGCTTCTCCGTCACAGCATGCCTTCTCGAGTCCAGAGTGGGTAGGATCGGGCCCAGCACGAGAGGTTCTTTGTAGTCCAAATACCACTTCCTGCCTGGCATTGCCCCATGCCCCTTCTATTCCCAAAGGCTGGCAGAGCAGTCTGGAGAGAGCAAGAGGTTTGCCTCTGCGACCCAGCCAGCCTGGCCAGGGAAAATCCAGGCCTTCCGAAGCAAGTCAATGCAATTTATTGCTCCGAACAATTAATTGAGCATCAGGCACAGGGAGTCATCTGGGACTGAGGCAGAGAGGCAGGCTCTCAGCTGAGAGGGCAGAAGGACAAGGGAGCTGGCTTGCGTCTAGGCTGGGGGGTCACCGGAGAGAGCCTGATCTTAGTCTAGAGACCTGGTGATGGCGGAGAGAGGGGCTCAGTGTAGGGAGCAGCAAGGCTTGTTCTGGACTAAGGCTGCTTCATATTGCTGACCCATCTGGTATAAGAGGGTCTGAGTCAGGGGACAGTGGACAATGGTACATGTGGGTGAAGGGCCCATGGAGTTGAGCACCTTCTGAGGTATGAGTGAATTCTCTGTGTCACAGGGTTTCCAAGGGAGGGGGTGACCCTAACAGGCAAGGAGGGGTGTGGTGATCATGGAATAAAACTCAAACATGAGTTCCGTGAACTCTGAGTCCTTGCTTCTGGAAGTGGGGGTACCATTTGGGAGTGATGCCACTTGGAGCCCTTTGCCATTGGACAGATCTCGGGCAGATAGATAGATGCTTCAAGGTGGCCTTCCGGCTCACTTGGCCCCTGACGGTGACTAAGCCAGACCCTTTGCTGTCCCACACTCAGACAGGCTCATACAAGCCAGGCCAGGAAGAGACCTCACATGAGGAACAGGCCATAGGAAGGGGTGTCAGGACACGCTGAACTTTGAAGTTGAGAAACTGAGAAAGGGCACCATGGATGGTCTTGTGACCCAGACCAGAGACTTCCTCACTGGGTATAGACCAGCCCTAGCCATGTCCTCTGCGAGGCCTCTGTGATCACCCTGACCCACTTTCCACCCTCCTTCCCTCACGTCTTGCAGATTACCACCTGCCCCTATGTCTCCCATCCCTGTCCTAGGCAGGGTGGGTGGGGATTGTGTTCTCTCGAGGTCACCTGGGCTTAGGACAGCACCTGCACTGTCCTTATCCCCTTACAACACTACTCAGATGAGTGACCCTCCCCTCTGGGCCCCCAGGATGCTCTGTGGAGTGGAGAGCAGGTTGGGCAGGGGAGGAAACCCTTTGTAACCAAAGCCTTACCTTCGTGTAATCATGGGTGGGTCCCACATCTCCTCCAGTAGATATTCAAGACACACACACACACACACACACACACATACACACACACACACACACTCATACTCATAATAGTCTCACACACACTTATATACACACATGCCTATTTACACACACAATTTCACATGCAGATACACACACACACACACACACGCACATGCACACACGCGCATGCACACACTACCCTACCTGGCTGTCACCCACTCACACCTTCTGCCGGGCACCAGGCGTTCTCCCACTGAGCGAGTAGGGTCGCGGGTTCAGATGTGCCTCTAATTGGCTCCGTCTAAGAGGAAGCCCCCCTTCCCCACGTCCTCCTGTCTCCTCCTTAGGCTGTGGGGCAGGAGGAGAGCCGTGCCCTCTCTGTAGAACTTCAAAGGAACCTGGCAGGCAGTCGGTGTAGAGAGAGATCAAAAGCTCCAGGGGACCCTATGCTGGGGAGGCCAGGCTACAAGACTGCCAGGGAGACTATGGCCAGCCCCCTCCCCTCAGGAGGGCCAGTGACCTGCTGGAGTGTCCCCACGCTGCTGCCCAGAGCCCCCTACCTTCACACTGACTGAAGAGACTGGCGCCTCCCCCTTCCTGTTCTCCGGATTTGCTGGAGGAAGCCGCCTCCACCTGGTGCAGGTCAGTTTCCACAACTCTGGCGTCCACTGTGGAGCGAGCGCACAGTGTCCGTGGGACACCACACGTGAAACACCAGGCGCAGCACTGGATAAATGGCAGCTCGGAGCACTGTTTTGCCAGAGCCGGCAGGCCCTGGCTGCCAAGCCTGGGAAATGTGGCAGGGTGCCAAGCCCGGGGGTACCATTTCCAGTCACAAACAAGGAGCGGGCTGTTTCCTTCTGGAACCAGCAGCTGTCTTCTGTTTTTTTTTTTTTTTTTTTTTTGGCAGGGGCTGGGGTGGGGTTCGTTTGCTGTCAACCTACTGTGTGTCATCAGCAGTTTTGTGGGCAGCTGTCAGACCTACTGTGAGCCATCAGCTGGTTTGGGGGAGGGGACAGATGTTAGGCCTACTGTGTGTCACCAGCTTATGCTGACTCTGGTTCATCTTGAGGAGTAAGGAAAGGGCTCAGAGGGGGAAACATGGCTTCAGGACTTGTTGCGAGTCAGGCAGCCATGGGAAGTGGGCGGAGCACCTTGAGGATATCTTCAAAGGTGGAGCATTTCCCTGGCTCCTCCTTCCTCTACTCCCAGAGTCACCTGCTGGGCAGGCCCCTACCTGTCCCCAGGTCAGCAAGCCTCTCAGACTAGGACAATCTAAAGCGTCCTTCCTGAGGTCATTCTAAGGTATAGGGATCACTGCTACCCCAGGGTCATGGCCTGTGGGAGAGCATCCTTCCTTCACCCCCTGATTTTCAGGGTCTCAGTGTTACTCCAAGTATAGCAGCCTCCCCCGAGTGTCCGACCAGTTCCCAACCGCCCAGAGCCACGGCTGAGTGCTGGGTGCCAGCATGTCATGTGTGGGTAATGGGACAGGGTCTCATGTAGCTCAGGCTAGCCTCAAAGTTGCTGTGTAGCCGAGGAGGACTTTGAGCTTCTGGTCTTTCTGTCTCCGGCTCCCATGTTTTGAGATTTCTGGAATGTTTCATCACACCCGGTACTGAGGATTGAACCCAGGGCTCTGCGCATGCGAGGCAAGCATTCTGTCAGCTGTGCTACATCCCTACCCTTGAACTCTGATTCCTCACATAAACTATAGGACCTGGGACTGTCTGTCACAATCTCCAGTTAATAGATGAGGAATCTGAGGTACACCTGTCAGATGCATCTATGCTGTGTCTGCAGGCTTTGGTGTGCCTGTGTCTTGGGACTGCCAGCTCACTGATGCTGTGCTCATCCATGCATGCCCAGTACACAATGGGCTCGGGGGCAGCCATGATTCCACGGGAGAAGCCAAGACATGGGCAGTGAGTGACACTCTTAGCAGAGTCTAGTACCCTGGCTCCTGGGTGCCACTCAAGGGTGCTCCCCTGGGGTTGAGAGACAGTTGGGCTCACGGGTGTGCAGGCTTAATTAATTTCTTATCTACCAGGCCACAGGATGTCTCCACAGGGAATACATACACCATCTCTAGTCTCTGACCATCCCTAATCCCAAAGGTCACATGCACTCCCAGTCTTGGTCTCAACAACTGCCGGATGGGAGCCTAAACCACCCCACCCCCACCCACACCCCCCTCCCAGCTGCAGTGCGAGGCCTGTTCCCCCCTCTGAGAAACATATGGAATTCCTGTGATCCCAGATCCCACTGGCCACTTAGGATACCAGCTCGAAGCTCAGTGCTATTGTAGGCATGGAGTGGGCTGGGCAGGGTTATCCTCCAGTGGACACTCCACTAGGCCCAGACCTGTGGAGAAGGGCTGAGGAGGCAATGGGTGTTGATGTGGCCCTCTGGCCCTGCTGACACTCCCAGGACAATCAACTACACCAAGTGCGATCTTGACTGTCCTTTGAAACCGCCCAACACCATCTGCAGGACCATGTGAACCACACACTTCCTTGGCAGAACCCCCTGGGTGGGACTTCCAAGCTGTGGTAGCAGGAGGCTGGGTTTTAAGAATCAGAACCAAGAAAACACACGCTGTCTGCCTTCCCACTCATGGCTCCGGCCCAGGAGGCCTCGGCGTCGGTGAGTGTTTCTCTGTTGCCTTCCAAGCCGGAAGCCAAGTGAAGCTCAGGAGCTGGGCCAACACCCACTGCAGGCCCCGGGTTGATCAATAACTACTTTGCTCTGGCCTTGGCCTCCTCAGCCTTTGCCTACCTGGGAAGCCTGGGGCTGAAGGAGGGGGTGTAGACACTTCAGGCCCGTGGCTGGCAGCCTCCTGTCCGGCTGATCCTTGCTCTCTAATTAAAGTCCGCCATCCTGTCGTCGTTGCTAAAATCCAGCTGATTTTCAGAACTCCAAAGTCACAGCTGCAGTTTGCCTTGGGCCTCAGAGTCGAAACACACCCATGCGCCCAGCACCCCGGTCTTGTCCATCTGGCTATCTGGAGCACGTGGGCCTCTCAGAATTTGTTAGGACACACACTGTACCCCAGTGGGTACCAGCGTGTGCGCAGGGACGCTCAGTCATTCCAAATCCAACCCATGACTAGCATGGCCCAGGGCAGACACCAGGAACCTGACGGCAACAGTTCTTAAACTGTGGGCCTGGATCCATTGGCAGGTGGCGAAATCAATTTCCTGGGTTGCGATCAACGTTGCTTTTTTAAATCGAATGGAGCAGAGCAGAAGAGGACACAGTAGGGAATGGCGCAGCCTGCTTATTTCCTGCCGCCGCCGTTTCGATGTAGGCTGCGCGACGGCCTGCCTGTGTGTGGGGGTGGGACGTGCACTTCTCTGAGCCCTGGTCCAAAGATCTCAAAGTCCCATCTCCAAAGCCATGGCAGGAACGTGTAGTGGCTCCTCAAGGGTGGGTCACAGAGTGTCTTAGTGCAACTTCAATGCCCATGTTGGCAAATGCTAAGGTTTCTTTGTATTTGTGTATGCACGTACATGTGTGCGTGTGTATGTGTGTGTAGGTGTATGTGTGTGTGCCTGTGTGTGTGTTTGTGTCTGTGTGTGTATGTGCTGTGTGTGTATGTGTGTGCGTGTGTATATGTGTGTGTGTGTGTGAGAGAGTGTATGTGTATATATGTGTATGTGTATGTGTGTATGTGTATGTGTGCACACGTGTATGTGTGTGTATGTGTATGTGTGCGTGTCTGTGTGTATGTGTCTGTGTGTGAATCTGTGTGTATGTGTATGTGTGTGTGTGTGTATATGTGGGTGTCTCTGTGTGTGTCTGTGTGTGTGTATGTGTCTGTGTGTGTGTATCTGTGTCGGTGTGTGTATGTGTGTGCGTGTCGGTGTGTGCGTGCACGTGTGTAAGCATATGTGTGCACACGTGTGCACATGGACGCCAGAGAACAATGTCTGACGCTGCTCTTCAGGCTGTGTGTCCCCATTTGTTGTCGTTGCTGAGACAGGGTCTCACCATGTTCAAGGCTGGCCTTGAACTCAGAGATCTGCCTTCTTCTTACTCTGTGCTGGGATTAAAACCATGCCCGGTTGAAATACCTTTTTGTTTTAATTTGAGCGTGTGTCATTGGGCTTGCCAAGTAGGACAGACTGACCAGCAAGTCTCCGGGGATCCACCGTCTCTGCGGCCTCCCCACTGTGTGTCCTTAGACTTGGCTTGGCTTGGTGTGTTCCTGTGTGCATACAAGCATGCAGTGTGTCCACACGCACATAGTGTGGTCACAGTGTATTCATGTGGATGCGTGTGTGAGCACACAGTGTGTTCACATGGATGTGTATGAGCGCATGCTGTGTTCACAGTGTGCTCATATGGATGCGTGTGCAAGCACACAGGTCATTCACATGGATGTGGCTGTGTGCTCCACGCTTGCAATGCTGACACAAGACAAAGGACATGGCATGCCTTCCTCTATTGCTTTCTACAGGATTGACTCAGACATGATCGCTCACCGGACCAGAAGCGCACCATTTCTCCTAGGCTGGCAGGGAGCCACCTGTCTCTGTCCTCTAATGTGGAGATTAAAGGTGCCGAGAGCCAGGTCCAGTTTTCTACAGGGGTCTAAGGGTTTTGACTCAGGCACTGTGCTTTCACAGCAAGCAATTTTGAACTGATCTATCTCCCAAGGCCACCATTATGGTTTCTTCAGGGCCAAATCTAACAGTCTAATATGAACGTTGGCCGTTCGATGTCACTTTAAAGAAAGAAGTGGGAAGCCCTGGTGGGCGCAGGGTGTGTGTCCGCCTCAGGTGACCATCCAGGTGAAGGCCGCAGTGCAGTGGGGACAGTCTGGTGGGTAACAGCAGCTGTGTCAGCAGTGGAGCAGTGGCTGAGCATGTGCTGGCTACCTCGCCACTATCCCAGCTCTATCCGCCATAACACACAGAACACAGAAGCAGCACAGAGCCCATCTGTGCCGGAGGAGGGACGTGGTGAACAGCGGGTACCTTGGAGGGAAGCAATGGGCCCGGCACCATCTGTCTGATTCTCGGCCCTCCCGGCTTGGATTGCTTTACTGTGCCCTTTAGGGTTAGGGAAAGGCAGGACCAGGCCAAGTTCTAGGAACTATAACTCGGGACCACAGGGCCCTCGCAGTGCATCTGAAGAGCAGGCTGGGCCAGGCCCACAGCTCTGAGCTCTCTGGGGCTGGGTTGCAGAACTTGGAGGCTCCACCCAGAAACCTTCCTGTCCCTTCTGACCCTCATCCTCTCAGGAGGGGCACAGCTGGACCTCTGTGTTTTCAACTCCACTGCCTGCAGCCTGCGCTGGGCCTGGCTGCCTGTGGGAGGTGCTGTTCCTCTCTGACACCCTTCTCTATAGCAGACTTCCCTGTTGGCTCCCCACAAGTTTCATTCCCATGGAGGGGTTGGAAGCCTGGCACCCCACTTTCACTAGGCAAGGCACTAGAAGGGTTTCTTTGTGGAGGTCCCAGGATGAAGAGCTTGCTGTTAGAATTGAAGGACAGAGCTGCGCTATAGAGCAGGCCAGTGTGGGTCAGGGTTCTGTCTCTAGGAAGCCGCGTTTCTCTGTGCAGACTATTTTTTCCCTTCTACCCTAGATCTGCTCTGTGTCCATGTGTGTCCGTGTGTGTGTGTGTGTGTGTGTGTGTGTGTGTGTGTGTGTGTGTGTGTGTGTGTGTGTGTGTGTGTGTGTGTAGTGGAGAGTCCCCTGCACACTGGTCCTTCTGTGTTTTCCTGCCCCAAGACCCCTGAGGGCAGTCTGGACCTTATGCCTTGGAACTAGTTATCTAGAGAGATTGGATGGGATCGTATGCCCGAAAAAGGCTGGTAGCACAAGAAGCCTAGGGAGGAGGTGTGTAGAGCTGGCGGTTGGAAGAGAGAGCGGGGTAAGGAGGAGAGGGGAGAAAGGAGACTGGCTAGGCCTTCTAAGCTCCTCTTGATCTGCCCAGCTAGCACTGACTGCACACCCATTGCAGGAAGCTCGTGGATCCTGGCAGCCTGTGGTCTTCGCAGATGACAAAACAGGTCTGGAGAGATGAAGAGATCCGAGCAGCCATAGGCTCTAGTCCAGGCCCTTAGCACTCGACTTCCCCATTTGACGGGACTGGGTTCCACAGGGTGGGGGCCTTAGGGCTTCCAGTGGGAGCCTGGCCTGCGGGGGGTGGGGGCTTCCAGACAGCTGGTCCCACGGATCTCCTCCTCCTCTTCCAGCAGAAGCAGGCTCAGCCTGTCTGCCGCCTTCGCCTTGCCTTCGGGAGGGCCTAAGCTTCTGCCAGGATTAAGCCTTTCAAAGGGCGCGTGCTCAGGGTCCCAATGTGCATCAGTCAATACGGCTCTCCACACCGCTCAGATCTCCCCAAGCCGTATCGAACTTCCTTCCACCCAGCGGGTCCCTCCTGAGGACTTGATATTTCAGGGCAGGACCAGGTCGAGGGAAGCAGGAGGAAAAAAAAAGTGTCATCTTCCCCCTAGCCTGTGACGTCAGAGCTGCCCAACTGTCTGTGACTGACGCGTCCCTGGGGACCTGGTGCATCTCGAGAGCAGACGCCGATGCTCTGCCCGGGCACCCGGGCGGTTCCGAGCTGCCGGAACCTGGCTGCTTAGTAATGAAAGTGGCAGCCAGAGCTCTGACATCAGACAGACACAGATGGAGGCAGGTGGGCGCTGCCTCTGCAAATGAGCAGGAAAAGGCTTGTTAAACAGAAAGGCGGCGTGGGCCAGGCGGCCCCAGAACGGGACTGTCAGCGATCGCGTAAATACCCGTCAGCTCGGCCGGGACCAGCACCGTCCTTATTTCAAGGCAATTTAACCAAGGGGACTTCAGACTCCCAAATCGAGAATGTTATTAAAAAGAACAGCGGCGGCTCTGGCGGCTCGTTGGTACCCGAGTCACACCCGAAGCCTGCTCAGGACTCATGGGCCTCCCTCAGAAGTGGTTTGGATCCAGGGTTCCCAGGCCACACCCCCTGGATCCTGCCAGGTGTACGTGGTTTGTGGAGAGGAGCTGTGTGAGAGGTGGGGATCTGGGGGTCAGGGTTGAGGTGAGGAGCTGCTTAAGAACCTGAGAATGGGGCTGAGAGATGGCTCAGAGGTTAAGAGCACTGACTGCTCTTCCAGAGGTCCTGAGTTCAATTCCCAGCAACCACATAGTGGCTCACAACCATCTGTAATGAGATCTGGTGCCCTCTTCTGGCCTGCAGTCACAATGCAGGCAGAATGCTACATAAAAAAAAAAAAAAAAAAAAAAAGAACCTGAGTATGGTGTACGCTTACAATTCTAGCATTTGGGAGGCTGAGGCAGGAGGATTGCTATGAGCTGCATTGTGAGTTTCAGGTAGATCAGTACAGGGGAGATCCTGTCTCAGAAACAAAACACAACTCCAATAAAAAACATCAAGCAGGGGGCTGGAGAGATGGCTCAGTGGTTAAGAGCACTGACTGCTCTTCCAGAGGTCCTGAGTTCAATTCCCAGCAACCACATGGTGGCTCACAACCATCTGTAATGGGTTTCAATGCCCTTTCCTGGTGTCTGAAGACAGCTACAGTGTACTCGTATACATGAAATAAATAAATAAATCTTAAAAAAAAAAAAGGACGAGAGAGAAAACATCTACTAACATGTATAAAAAACAAAACAAAACAAAACAAAAAAACATCAAGCATATGCCCCTCTCCTTCCCTCTCTCCCCCTCCTTCAATCTTCCCCCCCACCTTCCCCCTCTCCCTCCACCCCTCTCTCCCTCTACCTCCCTCTCTTCCCTCACCTTTCCTCTCTCCCTCACCCTCCCCATCTCCCTCTCCCCTCCCTCTCTCCCTTTCCATCTCCCCCAATCTCTCCCCTTCCATTCTCCCCTCCCTCCCTCTCTTCCCCCACCTTTCCTCTCTCCCCCACTCCCTTCTTCTCTTCCCCCTCCTTCTTCCCCCTCCCTCTCCTCTCCTTTTCCCCCTCTCCCTCCCTCCCCTTCCTCTCCTCGCTCTCCCTCTGTGTTTAACTTTTTCTCTTTCATTTGAGACAGCATTTCGTGAAGCTCATGCCCTTGGATTTTCAGTGTAGCCACAGATGACTTTGATCTTCCGCTCTTCCTGCCTCTGTCTCCTAGTGCCATGCCACCACGCCTGGCTTAGACCGACAAAACACAGAGAGCTCATGTTCAGCTTGCAAGCACTGTGCGAGTGGGGCCACAGCTTCCTGGGGAGAACCAGGAAAGGCTCGGCCCTGTACCCACAGCAGAAGTGGGCCTGGGAGCTGAGGCTTCCCCACTGTGGCAACTCCTCCTTGTGGGGACAGTCCAGGGCTCTGTGGTGGGTTAGTCAGACCTGCCTCTGGTCAGCAGGAGCCTCTGAGACTCTGGTCTGCTCCAGGTCCCAGAACCAGGAGCTCTTGAGAGAAGTGGGTGGCCTGGCCCCCACCCCAGCCCATCCCTGTGTCCCATGCTGTCGGGGGTGGGGCTGTGAGGATGGGTGGGAGTCAAGGGTCTGGGGTCCTTATGCCGCTGGCTCCAATGCTGTCCCTCCTTTGCCCTTGCAGGTGTTTCAGCGCCGGGAGGATGGCTCTGTGAACTTTTTCAGAGGCTGGGAGGCTTACCGGGAGGGCTTCGGCAAGCTTACAGGGGAGCACTGGCTGGGTAAGCTTCCGCACCCTGGGGATTCCACGCTCTGCCGGGTCCTTGCATGTCCTTAAACAGATTCCACTCTAGTCTCTGAGGCCATTCGCTGGTATGTGGGAGCCACTAAGGAGGTTCAAGTGATGGAGAGCTTGGGAACAGACCAACAGGAGACCTGTATGCGTGGGTCCCATGAACGTGCAGTGTTCAACGTGACAGGGAAGGCTGTCACCCAGGGGGGCAGGTGGACCCCAGTTCCAGGCCAGCCAGGCTTCATAGTTTAAGGCCAGACATGATGGTTCATGCTTGTAACCCTAGCACCAGAGAGACTGAGGCAGGGGGATTGCTACAAGTTTGAGTCCAGCTTGGTGTGCTTAGGATTTCCAGACCAGACAGTGCTACATATTAAGGCCCTGTCTCAAAAAACAACAACAGTAATAACAAACCCAACTCAGCCACATAACCGTTCTTCAGTTCTCAGGCCTCTCATAGGAGGTAGGGAGGGGTTGTCTCGGTAACTCTAGGCGGGAAGCCAGAAGCATTGTCTTGTTTGGGGACTGCCTAGGAGCCCTCTACAGTCGTGGCTCACTCCGGCTGCGGTGGGCATGGGGACCCCATCCCAGGCATCAGGAAGACTGGGAATACCCCGGGTATTGTACTGCCCTCGGGGCCAGCAGTGACCATGCTGGGGATGCTGGGTGTGAGCCCCCAGTGAGAGGTGAGTTCATACTGAGGAGTGGGATCCGGGGTGGGTGCCAGGTGGTGTGGGACAGCTCCCTGGTGAGAAGAGACTTGCATTGCACCAGCATGCTGACCTGTGGTGTCAGTTCAGTCCATGTTCCTTGACCAGAGGCAAGGAGGGCAGGGTCCACCCCATCCATCCTGGTGCTCAGATGGGGACAATTCTATAGGGGAAGGCTGCACACCATTTGGACTGTGGTCAGAGTTTGCTGGGAGCTCACTGTGGGGCCATTTAAATGTCACACATCAGGCCCTGGGGCAGCCAGGAGGTCGTCCTGTCGTCTATTCAGGATTGGGGCTTGCTTTGATGAGGGGCCACAAACAGGAATGGGTGGGAGATTCCTCCTCACCCACCTGAGGTGGTTATGTGAAGGAAACGCGGTGGTGACCGGCTAAAGGCTGTCCCCACTTCCCACCACAAGCTTAGAGCAGGGTTGGCGCCTCGCTGCTCGCTGCTTGGTGGCATCTTAATTGAAATCTATCAGCAGCTGTAGAAGGTGGGGAGGAAGCATTTAAGCAGGGCCTTGATTAGCTCTGCAGACGAGAAGCCCTGACAAGAATGTCAACCGGGAGGCCTTCGGCATCCCTGTGGCACCACCTCTGCTTTTCTGCCCCTCCATCACCTTCTCATTGAGGGCTTCCTCTGTTTCTATTGATTTACAGATGCTCTTTATATATTACAGTTACAGGTAGACATCACACATGTCTGCTTTCATTAATTTACCTCTCTGGTTTATTTTCCCCACTATTGCTTGTTTCCTCAAGTTTTAATTTTTGTATGTGTATGTGGGGTAATATGGATGGATGCAGGTTGGGGTGTGTGTGTGTGTGTGTGTGTGTGAGTGTGTGTGTGTGTGTGCGCCAGAGGTTGACCTCAGGTGTCTGCTATTCCTCAGGCACTATTTACAATGCTTTTAAATTTTATTTATGGCTGGAGAGATGGCTCAGAGGTTAAGAGCACTGTCTGCTCTTCCAGAGGTCCTGAGTTCAATTCCCAGCAATCACATGGTGGCTCACAACCATCTATAATTCGGTCTGGTGCCCTCTTCTGGCCTGCAGACATACATGCAGGCAGAAAGCTGTATGCCGTATACATAATAAATAAATAAATGTTAAAAAAATCTTAAATTTTATTTATTTGTTCTTTTGTGTGCTGTTTTTTTTTAGAATTATTTATTTATTTTATGTATGTGAGTACACTGTAGCTGTCTTCAGACACACCAGAAGAGGGCATCAGATTCCATTACAGATGGTTGTGAGCCACCATGTGGTTGCTGGGAATTGAACTCAGGACCTCTGGAGGAGCTGTCAGTGCTCTTAACCTCTAAGCCATCTCTCCAGCCCTCGTTTTTAATTCAATTTTACTTGTTGTCATCTATTATGTGTACAGGTGTGTGTGTGTGTGTGTGTGTGTGTGTGTGTGTCGAGACCAGGGGACAACTAGAAAAGTTAGTTCTCTTCGCTATGTTAAGGAGTGAACCCAGGTTGTCGGGCTTGGCAGCAAGCCCTTTTACCCACCGAGCCATCTAGCTGGCCCCTTACGCTTTTGTGTGGTGTGCCTTAGATTCAGGTCTTTGAGCCTTGGACTTCCCTGGGGTGACTGTGTGTGGTGTGGGCTCCTGTGTCACTCTGAGGGACAACTAGGCTGCATTGTAACTCCCAGCCCATTGTCCAGGGAGTCAGAGACATGGTTGGCGGAGATCCTGAGTTGGTGAGAGCGGGAGCTTCCTGGAGTGAAGATGGAGGAGGCTGAGGAAGGGGATGGGGACAGCACTGTGACAGGTCTCAGAGGTCCACCCCTTTGTCAAGCAGCTCGTCCGGCCCCCGGGGCAAGGCACTAGGAAGGTGCACCCAAAGCCCAGGACCGTTAACCCTAGCTGTAGTATGCGGACTGTAGTGCTGTCTCCATCATACCCTATTCCTGGAAAAAATGCAATCTGTCCCAGCTAAGGTCTAAAGAAGAGCAGGGGTCTGGGCCCTTCTGTCTGGGTTCAAATCCCAGCTCTGCTGCCTGCCAGCTGTGTGATCTGGCCAGGTGACTGAACTTCTCTGGGCCTTCCTTCTCCCACCCATACAATGGGGCATCATTGTACCCACCTCCTTGCTAGTTCTGGGCAGCGTGTGACCCGGTCACGGGCTGTGCTGAGTCTCTGTAATTAATCAGGTTCTGATGTCACCTGATTGATCACTATGTAGGTATGTGGGAAGCCAACACCAAGGTGCTGAGACTGTACCTGGCTTCCAGGAGGCTGTTGCCATGGTCACCTGCTGCCTGAGCATCTGTCCATCAGTCCTGCACAGTTGTTCAAGCCACGCCCAGAGAGGGGAGAGTTGCCTTGATGACAGCAGCCCTGGGGAGAACAGGCCAGGCAGGGAGGCAGGATGTAGTGGGATTGCCCGCTCTTGGGTGAACCCCACAGCCTCCTGGTCTCGGGGCTGAACAGAGTCAGCAGTTCTGAGCAGGGGGTTTGAAGGGGGAACAGGGATCCTGGGGTGATCTGCTGATTGCCTGGCAGAGAACACTGGGGTTGAGCAAGGAGGGTCCGTAAAGCTGTCGTGCACACGGAAACCCAAAATCTAGCCCACGGGGAGGGACCGATGGAACACTCTAGGCCTGCGAAGCTGTGAGGCGTTTAATTAAATGCCCTCTTAATCAAGGGTTGATGCTGGTGGCAGGGAAGTGCCCTGCTTGTGTGAGACCCTGGGATGGCCCAAGGGCCAGAGAGCAGGAGAGTGGGAGAGAGGAAGGGGGTAGGCGGCAGGGGTGAGCAGAACCAGGCCCGTGGATAGCAGGAGACAGGCACTGCCTTGGCCCTATGAACTAAGTGTTTATTGAGCACTTGTCATGCTTGGTCCCGCTGTGCCCACTGGGGTCGCAGCAAACACTGACTGTAGAGTTGTGTTTGGGGAAACTAAGCTGACTGGGAAATTCACACGGAACCAGGGAGAACCAGAATGATGAATATTAAAAAGAAGGAGGTGCCTGGGTCAGCGTGAGAGAGCAGCCACCTTCCCAAGGCTGAACGGAAAGGCGACAGGCTGATAAAGACAGGCAGAGAAAACGGCACGCTCGAAGGCTCAGAGGCCAGGTTCAGACGCCTGCACTGCCGCCCATCTGAACTGCAAATTCCGACCTCAAAATGTGTACATTTGGGGGACTGCGGAGATGGCTCAGTTGGTAAAGACAACCTCAGTGTGGACCCCATACCATGTTAACAACAACAGCAACAACCCCTCAAAACTAAGTTAACTGTCAGGTCCTGCACCATCCTGGTGACGGGGGTACGGGGTTCCTGGGGCTCATTGGTCAGGAAGCCTAGCTGAATCAGTGAGCCTCAGGCTCCGTGAGAGACCATGCCTCAAAAAAATAAGGTGGAGGGGGACGGAGGAAGATTCCTGAGATGGACAGGTTACACGGGATGGCCACACCAAGACTGGAAAGATCAGCCCTACGTAAAGCGAACACAGGAAATCAGATAATGACGACTAAGCCTCTACTTCCTGCCCAAATCCCGCCTGCAGGGAGAAGGAAGTGGCCCAGAGAGCAGAGCACACACTTAGCAGTTGTCCCCAGCTCCTGTCTGGGTGGGTGGAGGGTATCCACCCCCATCCCTTGACTTCATCCACCTTTCTCCCCTCCCCCGTCTTCAGGGCTCAAGCGGATCCACGCCCTGACCACGCAAGCAGCATACGAACTTCACGTGGACCTAGAGGACTTTGACAATGGCACCGCCTATGCCCACTACGGGAGCTTTGGTGTGGGCTTGTTCTCTGTGGACCCTGAGGAGGATGGGTACCCACTCACGGTGGCTGACTACTCCGGCACCGCAGGTGAGGCCCCAGTGCAGCAGGGAGAACTGGCCTGCCGGGTCGAGCCCCTCTGCTCTCTGGGCTCAGGATCTAGGTCACAAGTCCCATCAGGTCCTCGCTCTCGCAACCCTATGGAGCCTGGGCGACTTACCCATTTCACAGAGCGAAATGCTGAGCCCAGAGCTGGAGCCAAGAGATCCCGGGGGTTGGCTTCTATGGGGCTATTAGGGTGTAGATGAGATCTCTGGGCTTGTCTCAATAAATGGAATGGGCAAGTCCGAAAGCAGGGAGGAGGTTAGAGACAGACTGGACACAGGGACAGCCAGAATGCCTGCGTGTGGCATGGGGCTGGTGTGTATACTCGCATATCCAGACTCACACGGTTGGTAGACAGTGTTCGGGGGGGGGGTGCTGTGCACGCTCCTGCCCGGGCGTCTGCCCAGGTGCCCACCCCTGTGTGCACATGCTTTGCAGGCGACTCCCTCCTGAAGCACAGTGGCATGAGATTTACCACCAAAGACCGGGACAGCGACCACTCAGAGAACAACTGTGCCGCCTTCTACCGAGGGGCCTGGTGGTACCGCAACTGCCACACGTCCAACCTCAACGGCCAGTACCTGCGGGGCCCGCACGCCTCCTACGCCGACGGTGTCGAGTGGTCCTCTTGGACGGGATGGCAGTACTCACTCAAGTTCTCGGAGATGAAGATCCGGCCACTCCGTGAGGACCGCTAGACTGGCACGCTGCCCAGCGCTAGTGTCCTCTGGTTATGTCTAGTCCACACACATCTCATCCCATGCCCACTCCATGCCCACTGCTGCGAGAATACGCTCTGCTCACCTGTGCATGGCTGGCCTGCTCTTCGGTAGGGCTGGCCCAGGGCTGGCCCTGAAACTCAGCTCCCTGAGCCAGTGACGCCCCTTCCCAACCAGGTCCCTGTGTATCAGGTAACATGATCGCTTGTTTCTAACAGTGGAGCTGGCACCTGGCAACCCCAAATCCCACCTGCCCGGGCTTTGTCTGCTGCATCCTGGTAGGGCAGCATCCCCCACTTTTCCTGGCTTTGCAAAACCATCCAGAGTAGGGGGCACTCCAGCCCCCTCCCTCCAGCAGATAAGAGTGGAAGAAGGTTCAGACCTCCTCGCCTGCCTGACACCTGCCTGCCTGCCCTAGCCTCAATCCCCCAGGGCCTGGAGACCCTACCTCTTATCAGAGGACCTTGGACAGCTGCCACAGCTCTCACTTGTGGCCAACTGAGCCAGGGCACAGCTGTCTACAAAGCCCCAAGGCCAGGACCAGTCCCCTGGGTCACCCTTCCCCTGAGTCTCCGAAGAGCTGGGGCGGGGGTTTCTATTCTCCTGGTTGCTTTCAAAGCTCATTTGCTTTCCCACCTCAAACAAGGTCCACCTGCCCTCCTGCATTGCAACCATGGGTCCCACTCCACATCACCTGCCTATGGGGCAAGAGGGGTGGGGTGGGACTGGCCTAAGCCAGTGAGAACCTCTTGGGGTGAGGCTGTGTCAGGCTCTTGTGTCGTGCCAACCTCTGTGGACTGACTCCAGGATCTTCTCAGAAGCCAGAGTTAGAGTCAGCCAGCCCTGGGACTCAGCATGGCCCAAGACTGCAGAGAGGCTGCCCCCTGCTGGCCATCATGGACACTGCCATCAGGGCCTAACGGGGCAGGGGACAAAGCATCAAGCAGGTTGGACGTCTGGACATTTCCTTGTCTAACCTTCTCAACACCTGCACAGGTTATCCCCCAGGAAGGCAGGCTGCAGCCCCACCCTCAGCTACCTTCTTGTCAGCTGAGACGCTCTCATGGGAACCTGACAGGGGCTTTTAAAGGACTGGGTGGTAAGATGGCAATGGTGACCTCCAGTCAGGAGGCAGAGACCCATGCCTCTTCCTTCTGCCAGACTTGTGCCAAAGCCTGAACCCCGCTGACGAACTGTGTGACCCGCTCAGTCCCTCATGTTGAGCCTGGGGTCTTCAGCAAGGGTCTGTCGCACATCGGTTGGAGTCAAAGCCATCCTAGGTGCTAGACAAGGCTGGCTATTGCTTATATGTCCCAAGCTGATGGCAAGAAGCATGGGTAGAGTAGCCAAGGTTCTGATGGGACAAGGGATACACAGGGAAGTCCCCTCCCATTCCCTCTCTGTCCTCGACACCCGGCACCTAGCTTCATTGCAGAGGTGGGTAGGAGCCTAAACACATCCCGGCAGACACCACCCGCCCCCGAGGCTGCTGCTGAAGTGGCTTCTGTTGCCAGCTGCCGCTTTGAGCGCTGCTCAGAAGTGCCGAGCGCTTTCTGATGTGGTATCAAACAAACCCCTTCGAGTGAAGCAACGGATTCACACAAGCGAGTGTGGGACAGGAGAGCTTCCAGCCAGGACTGAGCTGCAAGGACGCAGGAACTGAAGCTCATCCCACCAGGGCAGCTGGTGGACAGGTGAGGGGTGACAAGCATCCCTGTCTGCTCACATCGGAAATGACAGCCCTTTCAGCCCAGCCACTGCCCCAGGGACACCAAGTCCTCTCCCAGGACAGGTTGGTACTCTAGGGGGTGTGGTTCTGCCAAACACTGGCGGAGTGGGCACAAGGTAGGGAAAAGTAGGGAGAGACCAGGTCAATAGTCCTTTACCTTCCTCGTGTGCACCCTCCAAGGGCAGGTGGGAGCACTGTCCGTGGGAGCACTGTCCGTGGGAGCACTGTCCCTGGGAGCACTGCCACAGCACACTGGGCCACAGCATCCAGCCCTGGCTTGAGTTCACTGGTCTGATGTCTGTGTAGATGGCTGCCAACCATGATCAGAGTAGCTGCGGAAATCAGGAATGTTTTTGGGGTGGGGGCAGGACAGGTGCACGGAGACATGATAATGTCAGCAGGCCGTGGGCCCTGAACCACCGGACCTACTTTGGTTTGGCAATGGATGACTAACCAGGGTGAGTCAGTGATGTCACCTGGCAGAGTCACACTGCTTGCCTTCCTGGGCGGGGCCTCCACACCCCACACTAGGGTCTTGGCAGTGTGGCTGTCTCTTTGCAAAGCATCGAAACTTCCTTCCAAGCCCTAGCGGGCTCTGTGGATTCCACCAAAGGCCTCCCAGCTGGCTATACCTGGATGGCAATCCTGGGATGATGAGAGACCAGTCAGAGCCATGAGCCTCTCCGGTGGCATTAGTGGCTTGTGGGAGTGGCAGGACACTAGTGTTTGTAGTGGGAGTGGCGTCGCCAGCTTCCGGTTCTTCCCTGCCCCCAAACCCGTGTCACCCCAAGCCTCCAGGTGGAGGACCGGCATCTGTGGTCATGGTCACTACAGGTCTTGGCTCCCAACAGCACTTCTGGAAGAGAGCAGGCCCTCGAATGACCAGAAAGTCTCCGAGCAGCAGTGTGAGCCTCCAGCTTTGAATAAAATGACTTGACCCTGAGGCAGGAGACATGGATGAGCGAGGGGTAAGAGCCAGGCCCATGGCTGCCCTGAACCCTGTGATCTGAGGAGGAACACGGCAGCAGAAGTCTCATGGAACCCAGGAGTGTGGTGAAGCAACATGGACGCAAGCATCCGGAGGCCTCTCAGTGCCTCCGTCTGCCTTCGGTGAAGGTTGCCCGAGGTTCTAAGGCTCAGCAACTGCAGGATCCATAAATCCAGAGGCCGGGGTCAGGCCGCTGTGGAGTTGGGGGTGAAGGAGGGGTCAGACCTGAGGCTGTGAGGAGCAGGGCAGGCGTGCATGCTGGCAGATGCAATGGGACCCTGGGCTGGGGAGCAGCTCTGAGGGTCAGTGCAGCACCCCACGGGCAAATAGTGTGGGACGGTTGCTACTTGGGGCTTTGTGCACTCAGTGTCTTGTATTTCCCCGTCTTCAATAAAGTCTCGTGGTGACCCAGCACCAGCCTTCCCTGATAGTACGCGCTCCATGCCACAGCAGAGTGAGGCAGGTATCCTGTGCTCTGGGACTGTGCTCACTGCCCTACTCTCCAGATGGTTTTGTGCTCGTTCCCAAGGAGACACAGAGACAGAGACAGGCTAGGCAGAGACAGGCAGGCCTGGCAGCAGGGCCAGGTCAGGCCAGCCTTCTGCATAGGTTGCATCCAGCAGGGCTTGTGTCCTGGAGTCTAGGTCTCACCTAGGCTGGCTCTGTGCAGCCCACGGGTGTCTCAGTGGTGATGAACTGCCCCTAGAGGGGATGGGTCCTGGGGTTCTGAGCAGTCAACACTCTGAGAAACTAATTAGCAATCATTCATTCCTAATAGATGCTTCAACTTGAAGCCCAAGTTATCCCATGAAAGGCAGTGTTGATCGAGGGCCCACATTGCAGGAAGTACATGGGAGGGCAGGGCCTGGCATGAGGGCAGACAGGGAGGGACCTCACTCCTGTACTGCGGGAGTGTCCTGAGGCCATGTCCATGGGACATTAGTTCTCAGACTCTCTCCCAGGATCCTCAGTGTCCTGTCCTTTAGGCAGTGCATTCTGGGACACGGGGCTGAAGGGATGGGGTGGGGGAGATATTTGGGGACAGAACTCCTGAGCCATGCCCTCAGATATCCCAGGTGATTGTGTCCAACTGACTCTGTGAGAGCACACCCACCTATGTGGGGGCCACCGCCATGATGTTTCCCTCAGCTGAACCATTCTGGCTATGGCTCCAAGAGCCAGCTGGATGGGTCTTACCAACCCAATCTCACAGAGCTTTCTAGAGCTATCAAGGGGCATATACTGAGGGAAGAGGGTTCGGTGGGGAGACTGGAGAGGCCCGAGTAGTGGTGAACGTTTGTGGGGAGGGCACCCTGCTGGCCTTGCCATCCTCAGGATGTAGCGTGTCCTTCATGACATGACTGGTGTTGACACATCATCAATTTCAGAGGTTCAGGGCTGCCTGAGATCATGGCCACATGGAGTTCCAGGCTGGGTCCTATTCTGGGATGGATCAATCGGATGAAGCCAGGAGTCTGCAAGGGTACAGCCCAGACTGGCTGTCGTGAATATACCGGTTCACATCCAGTCCCAGCCCTCCCTCACACCATGAGAAATAAGGATGGGTCCAGAAGCCAGGCTGTTAGGGGAGCTTGGATGGACGGCTGAAGCCCTGCTCCCGCTGGAGCCTTGGAACCTTCTGAACTCCCCAACCCCCACGCTCCCTCCTGTAGCACTGCTTCCTGCTGTGCCTCTAACCTCGATGGACCTGTGCTGCTGGATGACATCATAAATGCCCTCAACTCCCGCTTCCACGCTGCCCCGGACACCAGTTGCTGGCAAGGTCCCACATCATGGTGGTCAGCAGCTGACAATACTAGGGCTCAAGGATCAGAGAGACAGATGCACGCAGGAACCCGGGAGTGTGCCTGAGAGCTCTTTGGGAGTCTGCCCAGGCCTCAGCGCTAGCTCCTGGCCTGAGAGACACAGCATTGCAGGAGAGACCCAGTGTGAGCTGAGGAACCAACTGTGGGGCCCAGGGGGAAGGGTCCCACCCCACCATGCAGCTGCTAAATCCACGTCTCAACTGGGAGCGGGGTGGGTGGGGACATTGTCATTAGTCACTGGAAGAACTGTACTGAGTAGTGGCCCTGGAATGGGCAGTGACCATGCCTTGGCCAGAGCACCCGTGGGCAGCCTCCAGAGGGATCTGGTAAAAGGAGTGCACTGTGGAGATGAGGTGTCCACAGCCCCTGTGGAGACACACTCGCCTCGGTGATGCTAGTATAAGACCAGCACCCAGTCATGGACTCAGCTGAAGAGAAGCCATGGCCTTGTGGTGAGGGGCGGTGGTGACAGACAACCCTGTCCTTACTTGCGGGTGCCAGTGTGGGAGGAGCTGGAGTTGATGACATCATCATCTGCCCTACCCCTTTGCCAGGGTCCACCTCTAGCTAGCAATGATGCCTTATCTTCAGGCCACCGTGACAGCCACTGTGGAGGTGGGTATGATCGTACTCTGCTGTTCAGAAGGACCGGTCCTTGTGGTTTTACAACCGGATGGGCAGCCAAGTCTGAAAAAGTACATATACCCAGGCATCAGGTACAGCCCAGCCATGGGGCCGCATGGTGAGAGAGACAGAGTACACCATCACTGGGACAGAGTATGTTGCTGGAGCTGGAGGCCAAGAGGGGCCTCCTTAGTCATGAGTTCTAAACCCTGAACCCCCAAGAAGCAAGAATTCCTGCCCAGTTCCATGTATCCTAAGGAATCACACAGACCGGAACACCTTACCTGCCTACAGAAGGGACTGGGTGTCCATGACCCTCCAGCACCCACAGTGGTGAGGAAGCACCTCTGCAAGCCCACTCTCTCTGGAGGGAGGTCAAGGCAGCACCATCAGGGTTCTCAAGAGTGGGCCTCCATGTCTCCACCCAGACCCAGGGTCTGAGCCCGCAGTCGACCCGTGATGATGCTACTCTCCAAGGGTACTCTCATCAAACCACATCCTGTTTGCATTGTGTCTCTTTGTCCTGTGGTCCACAGCGTCTCTTCCTTCGCCACCAGCAGCCCCAAAGGAATCCTAGGGCTAGGAATGCAGAGCAGCCAGGCAGGTGGGGGCTCACCACACTAGGGAGCTTCATAAAGCAGGGAAACCCCAGAGCCATGCCTGCCGATTCCGGACCTGAGCAGCTCTGCCTGACACTGGGACCCAGGGACTCGCCTGCCCTTCTTAGAGCAGCCCACAGCACAGTGAGTACAGGAGGGGACAGGAGGACAGGCTCTGCAGGTAAGCTGGGTGCAGGCAGGTACAGCAAGGAGCAGGAACCACACCGGGAAGGGAAGGGCGCGTTTGTGGGAGACCTGCAGCTTCATCCTCAGCTCAAGTTCCACCAGAGCCAGTCAGCCCTAGCTGCCAGCCAGGAAGTATTAATCTCCTAGGATAAAGAACTTCCCTTGGTCCTCCCCTTCCTTGGGGAGAAGGCAACTAGGCTTGTCTGTCCCCCATGGGGGGCCCTCTCTACCCAGGCCTGAGGATAGCCCTTTTAGCAGCAGCAGACTGGAGGCTACTCCAGCCCCTGGGGACCAGGGGGCTTAGCGAGCTGGATTTGGGTAGAAGCAGGGCTGCTTTTGTTGTTGTTTTTGAAGCTTTCTGGCTGAGCTCACTTCTTTGAAATGTTTTCAAGGGAGCTGTTTCTGGAAAGAAGTCCTCCCCTCCCCTCTATTCCAGCTTTAGGGGTTTCCTTAGAGGATGAGCCAGCCCAGCCCAGCTCACCCATGGACATTGCAAAACAGACTTCCTCTGTGAAGGGGGAGAACCGGTCCCAACAAGGGGTGTGTGTTGGGGGGGACTCTGGGACAGATTTGGGGGCACGGAGTAACAAGGCTGCCTTGAACTCAGCTCCCTCCCTTATAAAGCTAGGGGCAAACCCTGAGCCTCTTTGAGGCTGAGGTATTGGGGGGTGGCCCCCTAGTTGGTGGGCTGGATGGCTGCACACAGGACACAATCGATTCCCCAAGGACTGGCACACGGAGAAACCGCACTGATGTGAGAGCCCAGAGTGTGTGGTGGGGCCGAGTTTGCTGCAGATAGACTTACTGTGGAGAGAGGTCCATTCATGTGTGTAATCTTTAGCCCAGAACCTGTCCTGTCCAGGGAGCTCAGTGGGTGTTGGTTGTCCCCAGCCTTACCTCCAGCTCCTCTCCAGGTAGATGTGTGACTTACACAAAGGCCACCAGACCCATTCCCCCCTCCCAAGAGCAACTTGTTCCTGAATTAGGGAGACAGTGGGGTTTCCCAGCAGAGCTGCTAGACCTATTCATTATCAAGTTGAAAACACAGGCAGCTTCTCACTCTGCCCACGGCCCAAGCGTCAATAATTATAATAGAAAATTGAACCCAAATACACACAGCCCCGAGGGCCACCCAGGTACCTCTGCAAGCCAGCTGGCAGCCCTGGTATTCTAGTACTGAGCCACCAAGGCAGGCGGCTCCCTGGCTGCAGGTGAATGGGAATCAACCTAATTGGTACAGCCAGCTCTCCAGCTCCCACGCTGGCTAGGAGAGCCCGGTGGCCTGGCTGTTAGGGAATCAGGCTAAGCGCAGTCAGCAGCTTTCTCTCCAAAGGCTGCCGAGACCTTGGGGAGCCTGGGGCCAGGGATCCTGTGTGGCCAAATGCTGGCCACTCACCCGCTCTTCTCTCCCCTTCCTGTGCTCAGATGAGGAGCCTCTGCTCTTGGCTTTGCCTCCTTCTGCCTCTGAGTGCCTGCTTTCCTCTGCTGGACAGAAGGGGACCCACAGACGTCGGTGACGTCGGAGCCAGGATGAGCTGGGTCCAGCTGACTGAGGGACACACCCCCCGCTCAGTTCAAAGTCCACGGCCACAGGCCCTGCTCGTGGTGGCCAAGGAGCAGCAGGCCTCTCGAAGGGAGCACACCGGCTTCCGCCTAGGGAGGCAGGACAGTGGCAGTGAAGCCGCGGGGTTCCTGCCCACTGACTCAGAGAAGGCCAGCGGCCCCCTGGGGACTCTGGCAGAGGAGCTCAGCAGCTACAGCCGGAGGAAGGGAGGCTTCAGCTTCCGCTTCGGCCGGTGAGGGCCTGCGTGGACTCTGCCCTGACTGTCCACTCAAGTCTGGGCCCCAACCTTGAGAATCCAGACCCAGAGAGAATATCACAATGAATCTGGTGGTGAATAGGTGTGTGTTTGTTTTCATTTACAACTTTGCTAAAGTGAAAGACCTGGGTGGTGTTAAAACAACAACAAAAAAAAACAAAAAAAACCCAAAAAAAAAAAAACCAAAAAAAAAAACCAAAAAAAAAAAAACCGGGGTTGGGGATTTAGCTCAGTGGTAGAGCGTTTGCCAAGCAAGCACAAGGCCCTGGGTTCGGTCTCCAGCTCCGGAAAAAAAAAAAAACAAAAACAAAACCCCGGCTGGAGATGGCTCACAACCATCTGAAATATACATTAATAAATAAATAAAACCCCAAAAAATGAACCTCCAAAAATTAACAACCCCCCCAGAAAAACCCCCAACTCTGCACACAGGAGGACCCAGTGTGTCTTGGTTAATAAAACAATGCGTCTTTCTCCCAGCGCTTGTCTCCAGCTGCTGTCTGTCTCAGCCTCGTCTTTCCCCAGCGGTCTGACTGGAGCAGCCCCCATCCCCCAGTGGCAGAGCATTGAGGCTGTGATGGGGCCACGGATACAACAGGCCTCTGGCTCTGTTGTTCATTTGTCAGTAGGTGGACTGAGAGATTACAGCGGGAAATCAAAGTTCTGACAGTCCCCAAAGGGACTCCGGTAGCTGACATCTGAAGGGCCGCGGCGAAACAACGCACTCCGCTGTGTATAGACTGAGAGTCTGAAAGTTAGAAACGAAGAGGAAGAAAATAACCCAGACACAAACAAACCCAAAACAGTCAGTGTGTTCTCCATCCCATTAGCACAAGACGCCTCTGGCAAGAAAGCCCGGCAGAGGCACCAAGCTGCCCGTTGAATGGCCGGTGCATCCCCTCTGGCTGCCCATGGTAGTGTTAGCTAACCTAAGGGCCTCCTGGGAACGGAACCCTGAATGGGGTGGGATTTTTTGTTGTTTTTGTGCTAAGCAAGGTTGAGTTTCAAATACCCAAACTAGGAATTACCCTGTGTATCTTCTGAAATAAAAGTTGTAACAAGTGTAGCATCATAATGGGATGCTGGCCTCCTCCTTGCAGGTCCTCTGGGCTCCAGAAACTTCTTTTCTTGAGTTCCTCCAGCCTTCACTTTGGGGAGATGGAAATCAGGTTGCCTGTACCCCGTACACCTCTCCAAGCAGCCCCTTAATTGGCAGCTGGGCGAAGGTACAGGGAGAGGAGAAGGCACAGGCTGTTTTCCTCCCCACTTCCCTGTTCCCTGAGTTTCTCAGAATGAGTGCGAGGGAAAAAAAAAACCGACATCTCCACCTGGGGGAGGCGAGAGGAGGTGTGTGAAGGGGGGACAGGCTCGGTCTGGGCTGTGTGCAGGCCTGGGGCCACGCAGAGCATCCCTTTCAAAGGCTGCTGAGTCTCCTACATCCCATCCCGGGTCACACGCAGCCGTCAGAAGCAGCTCACTCCAGGGCTGGCTGTGACTGCTGAGATGAGAACTTATATTGATGTTTCTATGGCAACATCTCCCCTCCTCCTTGCAAGTAGCGGCTTGCCCCCGTTCACAATTGAATAATTTTCCATTGAGCTGTCACAATTAATTGGTGGATTTTTATTAGCCTTTTAGAACCATACTGGGCCAGGCCCAGCTTGGCCCCTCACAGTATTCTGGTGTTTTCCATTCTATTAGTGACTTTACGTCCTCTGTAGCAGCTTTCAATCCTCGGCAGCCAGGAAGCCACTTCATTAAGGTTGACAGATCAGAGCCACAAAAGAACCGTGTTGACTGGGGAGCAGGGCCGGGAGGTGAGGTGAGGAGGGGGGCCAGAGTCAAACACCTGACACTGCGGTGCCCTGCCTTCCCCCAAAGATACCCTGGGCTCCCCCCGGGTCTTGTACATGAGTCCTGGGCTGCAGACACAGGGACAAGACAAGCGCACTAGAATCTGTAAGGCACCATCTCGGGAAGATGTGACGGGGACTGTGTCCAGCGAAGGGATGCTACTGCTCTCCCCTGGTACGGACATCACGGGCACCACCATACTCCCTGGGTCAGTGTCTGTGAAGACAGCCCTGAGAACACGGATCATCTGTGGACACAGAGAGGCAGCTGTGTTTCCACTCAGCTCCCTCGCCAGCCAGGGATGCCCACCCTTCTTCTGTGGGGCAGTACCCTGCCTCATTCAGACACACGTAGACAGGCTGAGACAGACAAGACCACAAGCCAGGGCTGAAGGGCACCCTGGGGACCGGGCCCTTGTGCCTCTCCTGACCCATGAGGCTCAGCCTGCACACCCCCATTCACTCTGTGGGTAGGTAGGGCTCGTTTTGAATTTTCTTCTTTTGTGGTGCTGGGGTTCCAGCTCAGGCCCTCGTGCACGCTAGGCAAGCGCTCTACCACTGAGCTGCACCCCGAGCCTGGCAGGTTCTTAATTTAGCAGGATTAGATTAACCTCATCGGAGAGGACTGGGATGAAGGGGGAAGCCTTCAAAGGAACGCATCTGCCGTCATTACCTTTAATCATTAGAAGAAAACCAACAAAGCTATTTTTTCCAGTTTGCTTGTACATTGGAGCTCAATAGCCCTGAAAATCAGAACAGTCAGACTGCTAAAGCATTGATCTGCTAAACCAGCTCGCCTACGTGGCGCTAAGCTCCGTCTTTAACCCCCTGCCCCCAAGTTTCCCACGCTCTGGCAGGGTCTAGGCCCTCCGCTGTCCTCTTGGGAAGGAGAAAAATCACTTCTCTCCAAACCGGGGAAGGGGAGGCTCTGAGAAACAACCACCCCGGAGTAGACTCAGCCCCACGCTGCTCGCCCGGCTGGCCTGGCATCTCCTGCTCTCAACCAGGAGCTGTCTGTAGCGCCGCCCTGTATTTATTCAAGACATAAGCAAGAGGCAGGCATGGTGGTGTAGACCTGTAATCCCTCATCCTCAGGAGGCTGCAGCTGGAGGATCAGAAGTTCAAGGCCAGCTTTGGTTTCACAGCCAGATGGAGGCCAGCCTGGACTAATGAGTCGCTGTCTCAAAGAACAAAAAGAGAGAGAGAGGGAAAGGCAAATCTTCCCCATGGTATGTACACATATGGGTTATTAGCTGCTAAGATGGGTGAAAAGGTCTGTTCAATTTCCCTGTGTTTAAAATAGTAATTAAATGCTTAAGGAAGAAGAAAAAGGAAGGCCCAGGACAGGTGCTTCGGTACCAGAGACACCAGATTCACAGCCCCCAACCCTGATGCGTTCTGGTGCTCATGGGGCCTAAGTCCCGAAGCCCCTGGGGAGCGGAGTCCCACAGGTGTCTTGACTGCAGAACTGACATTAGCTGGAGCAGAGTCCCAGGCAAGAGGCTAAGTGGTTATCAGGGGTGAAGGCAGATGAGGTGGGGGTGGGGTGTTTGTGTCCCCGGCCACTTTAGTGTCATCTGTGCAAGACCAGGCTTAGAAATGACTTCCCGGGGGCTGAGGACCATAGCTTTGTAACGAGCCTGCCAGGTAAGCCAGGAGGAGCTAAGTGCAGGCTCACAGCACCTACAGAGAGGCCGGACACCAGTCTGTCATCCCGGCTCCGGCTGCGGGTGTGCGGGGTAGATGGCAGTGGTGGAAGTGGAGACAGGGCTTGCTGGCCAGTTAGCCTAGCCAATGGGTGAGTTTCAGGTTCAATGAGAAACTGTCCCCTCGTGCTGTGTGGGGGTGGGATGGGGTGGTGGTGGGTGGGGGAGGGTAACGGCGGTGAGAGAGACACTGTGTGGTCAGGTCAGCTAGTTTACCATTGTAGAGCCCAGCCTGGAGGGCGCTTCCGCATTGTCTACCAATGCCCTGGCTAAGTGGCTTCGCCTCTTTGAGCCTGGACAGCACCAGACCTCAGGGCGGTTATGAGCATTCCACACGGTGACACGGGACCGTCACGGCTGTCATTTCCAACTTCCTCTGTGTACGTACTCAGGTGTGCACGCACACGCACCACGGTGTACACATGGGAGGTCGGAGGACAACTCGCAGTGGTTGGTTCTCTCTTCCACCACGTGGGCCCCGGAGATTGAACTCGATCATCAGTCTTGCACTAGGTGCTCTGGGCGCTGAGCCATCTCACTGGCCCCTCAGAATGGGCGTGTCAGGGTGTGTCTCTCTGGGCAAACGTCTTTCTATCGTTGTTTTCAAGCCAGGGTTTCTCTGTGTAGCCCCGACTGCCCTGGCACTTGCTCTGTAGGCCAGGCCACCTGCCTTTGTGGGCACCGCCATGTCTGACAAGAAAGCCAGCCTTAGAAGTAACAAACTAAGTTTCCGATGACAACATCAGGACCTCATTTGGGAGACAGGAAGTATTTTATGCTTGGGACAAGGTGACAGGTCTCACGCCTGTGGCCTTACAAGAAACAGAGAATAGAGGCAAACAGTATTTGCGTGAGGTCACCGGAGCACCCTTGGGTCCATGTCACACATGGGCTACGCAGCTACGCTGTGTGTGGTAGCTGCGGTGGCTGCCCCTGGGACCTCCTGCTGCTCCTGTTACACAAAGCAGCCACTCAAGGACGACCCTATTGGCTACAGAAAACCTGCAGGAGGGCCAGTGTCTAGATTTGATGGGTGTCTCTGAACCACTCTAACATTTGTGACAACAGCCAGGGGAGGCAGAGCCCGTGTGGAGCTGTCGGAGCGGCAGGGTACCGCAGCCTGTGGCCCTGGCATGGGCTCCAGTGACTGAATCACACCCCTCCCAGAGCCTGCTGGAGGAGGGGCTCGTTCTCTGCCCACTCAGACTTCACATCTGGCACTCGAAGCCACGTGTGTGAGTGCCGGGCGGCCGAAGGCTAGGGCAGGAAGTAGGCTCAGATGCAGAAGCGATCTTGCCGGGGAGGGATCCACTCTGCCAGCAAGAATCTCAGGTGTTTAGCCGCTCCTCCTCCAGGCCTGACACAGGACACGACCATCTGCTGTGAGGCCGACAAGAGCTGGGCAGCTGGCAGCTATGTGCTCAGGACAAACGGGCTGTGACCCTTTGGGACATGAGGGGTGGCAGGGATGAATCACAGACCAAGCAGTCTGCCAATAGTTCTGTAAACATTTATTTAAAAAATACTACAGAGAGATTTGGATTCAAAAAACAGTCATATACAGAAACAAAATGTACTGGACTGAGAGAAAAGGGGAATGCTGTTGGAGTGCCAGAGGGCACAGTGGTGAACTATTTACATGTCACTTATAAGAGCACACGGCTATTTAAAAAAGAGTGGAATACCAAAGTGTAATACAAAATATAGTGGCACCAACATCAGCTACAGAGCAGTACCTTGTGAGCATGGTGTCAGCGCATGGTAGTGTCTGGCAGTGTGGACCATGGGAGAACAGTCCAGAGGAAATCATCTACCAACCCCGAGTCTAGGGGTTGTGTGGGCCTGGGGCCAGCACAGCGCAGCACAGCGCTGCAGGAGTGTGGAGGTGTCGTCCAGCCCCGTACAGGGCCTAGGTAGGTGCCCCGTTCTTCGCTGGCTGCTCTGGGTCAGTCAAGGAGTTGCCCACACCTGTCCCTGCCTGTGCTCAGCTCTGGTCCTGGCTGCCTGGGGAAGGAAGACAGGCCCTGGCTAAGTCTACAAAGTACACCCAGCCGCAGCTGTGCTGTGTGCTCCCAGGAGCTCTGGGCTAAGCCCTGCTCAGTTGTTGGGCAGCAGTTCTGAGCAGTCGGGGCTCAGGAGAGCCCGGTGGTTTGTACCTAGTGGCTGTTCCTTCCTATGCAGACCTTTGAAATGCTCAAAACCCCAGAAGGCTGGATCCTTGTCATCAAGGCAAGGACCAGAGAGAATGGGTCTGACCTTAGAACAGGAGAGGGAAATGAAGAGTACTCAGAAATTCAGATTTTGGGGAGTCCCTGGAGCCCTAGGCTTGGCCTGGCTATGTGCCTGGTCAACCAGTGACTGCCACCCATGAAATTCAAGCTTGCTGTCCAGGATCTGCAGGGCTGCACTGCTGAGGACATTGACAGCGGGTGACAGAGCACTGCCCAGCGCCTGTGTCCAGTCCCACCCACCCGGGCACCTAGCTTTAGCACCTCAAGACCCTTAAAGCAATTTTCCTTCACATGAAAACACAGTGAGCACAGGCTCTCTGGGACAGTTTGTGAGCATAGAAGGTTAGGGACAGCAAGCACAGGGCTCCCATGCCTTGGTGACAAGAAGTCCACCAGAAGAGGTGGTTTTCCTGCAAGGCTGACCTGGGAGCTGGGTCTGAGGCACCGGGGAGTGAGGAGCCTGGCGGCCTGGCGGGCCAGGTGCAGTCTTCAGAGCAGGAGGCCGGCCCACAGTGGGACAGTGGGGCAGTGAGGAGAGGTGGCTTGAGGTGCCTGGGTTGGGCAGGAAAGGTGCACAGCGTAGGTGGAAGAGCCGACTCCATCACACCCTGGCTCTGTGTGGTGCTCTGTAAAGCTCCTGGGAAGAGGTACCAACTCCCCAGTCCTCTGTCCCCATCTTTATAAGCACAAAAGCCCTGTGGACTGCAGTATCTCTCGCTGACATACACTGGTTGCTGCTACCTCCGGACAATGTCGCTGATCTCCTTCACAGAGCTAAGCAGCTTGCTGAAGTCTTGTGTGGCCGCTGGCCCACTGGAGGCTGTCGCAGGGCAGATCTGCAGCTCTCGGAGGTTGCTCTCCAGCTTGTTGATAGCCTCGCGGAAGGCAAACTTGTTCCTCATCTGCTGGATAGAGTCCACGTAGCTCACACAGAATGTGTACAGGTTCTTGCCTGCCTCCAGCACAGCACTGTGGCTGGCCATCTGCTCCGAGTTCCGGGAGATGGCAAGGCATAGGGCCTCAGTACTGTCCAGAACCACACCCTTGGTGATGGTGCCACTGGCGATGCGCTCTGGCGGCTGTCGGGTCTTTCGAAGAGACACTCGGGTTGATATGAGGGGGATGAAGGCAGCAGAAGATGGCTGCTGGTCCCCAGTCAGGGGTGAAGGTGCTGGCGCTGTGGAGGGGGTGGAGACCGGGCTGGTGGGGGTCCCCGGAGGCTTAGTAGCTGACTGAGGCTTTGGCACAGATGGGGGCACAGATTTTCTCAGTCCTTCTCCAGGCTGGCCAGCCTTGGGGGAGTCACTGTTCACAGCATCCACAGACAGACTTGTGCATTTTGTCTTGGTGGCCCCACCCGCCTCCCCAGCCACATCTTGGTTGGGGCTCTGTGCAGGCTTCCCTGCTTTCCCTGTGGAGGCGGGCGGAGGTGGCGGGGCCGGCTTGAGCTTGGACAGCCGCCCCTTGTCTCTCCCTGGGGACTCCGAGCTGTGCTTGTGTCTCCTTGCACGGGGCTCCTCGGAGGAGGCCTTGCTGAGGCCCGCTTTGTTGCTGGGGGCTGCTGGCTCTGCAGTGGCAGGAGTCCCCATGCCTGAGGCATTGCCCTTGGTGGCCTCGTCCTTGTGAGAGGGGCCAGAGGAGGGGGAGGCAGGGACCTGCCTACGGAGGAGTTTGGGGGTCAAGCTGGGAGGGCTGGAGCCAGGGCTGGACTCCGTGTCTTTGAAGACATCTTCTGTGGCCTCCTCAGTCTTCTTCACCAGCCGAGGAGGGGGTGTCGCTGTGCTTTTGGCCACCTGCTCAGACCTGCTCTCACTGGTGCGTTTCCGAGGCAGAGCTGGCTTTTCACTTTTGTGCCCTCCAAAGGTGGAAGAGTCAAACTGCTTACCAGCAGATGGCAGGTCCCGAGGCAGCGTGACTGACCGCCACTCAGTGTCCCTAACCCCATGGGGCATGCAGGAGGCCGAGCAGGAGCGCAGGAAGCGCTTACTGGAACTGAGGCCACTCTCCTCTTCAGCAGCAGCTAGGCGGCTGCTGGTCAGCGTGCTGCACTTCTTCCACACGTGGGGAGAGCGGAAGCCCGAGTTGCCTGGCTCCCGGAAGGCTCCATTGGGGACACCAGCCCCATTGCTGGCCTTTGGGGACTTGGTAGGCTCTACTGCATCTGAGGTGAGAGCTGGTGGCCCATTGCTGATTTCCCGGCCGCCGTCATCCTCACTAGCCCCTCTGCGTTCTGACTGGCCATCCATCTCTCGGAAGGAACTGCTGCGCTTAGGGGGCGTCGGCGCCATTTTCTTCTTCTTCTTGATCAAGGCGCTGAACAGGTTGGTCTTTTTGTCTTTGGGGAGGAGACGCTCATCTTCATTTAGGCTGCCGTCTGGGGGCCCACGCTCTTTCCGAGGAAGCAGTGGTGATACAGCAGGTTCACTGTCCAGTGCGTCTGAAACAGAGGAGAGAGTGAGCAACAGTGCCCAGCAAATGCTGCCTCAGGGCTAGCGACCCACTGTGGGGAGGCTCCGCATGGCACGAGCAGCACGGAGCTCAGCGCCACTGGAGGGTGGAAGACACAGCTGTGGCACTCCTCACGGCTTGGCCTTGTCATCGATACCATGATGACCCCTGTCACCGTCAGTAGAAGTACAAGTCTCTCTCCCTGAACCCAGAGGGTCAAGGGCTGGAATGACCCTGCCTTCCTCATCCTGAAGCCTGTTAAAGCTGTGGAGCCCTCCACTGTCAGCAGAATGACAATGCCAAGTCAGACCTGCTGAGGGGAAGACATCAGCTGTCCCTTGGGGGCATGACAATCAGCTGCTGTGACAACAGGGCAAGATGACCTTTACGAAACTTCACATGGGTATTTTTAAAACACGAGGGACATGGCTGGGCAGAGGTGCCTGCACCCTACACTCAGGAGGCAGAGGCAGCCAGATCTCTGAGTTTGGGGCCAGCCCAGTCTACAGAGTTCCAGGTCAGCTAGGGCTACACAGAGAAACCCTGTCTTGAAAAACAAAACAAAAAAGAAGCCTTTGTGCTGTCAGGCACTGCAGCCAACTGTACAAGGCTTCCTTCTGTCAGCCTCCAGGATGGAGGTAGACTGTGCAGCTGTCCTATGACTGGTAGACATGAGCATCAGAATGAGGCAAGCAGAGGACCTGGGTCTCTACTGGGTCACAGAGCCACACCCAGAGCACAATGTTTGGGGCACTACCCAAAACTTCAGTAATGACACTGATGGAACAATCTCTCAACCTCTCTCTCTCTCTCTCTCTCTCTCTCTCTCTCTCTCTTTCTCTCTCTCTCTCTCTCACACACACACACTCCTCTCTCTCTCTCTCTCACACACACACACACCTCCCCCCCCCTCATCCTGCTCTCCCATCACTGACTTTTTCTAGTCCATGCTCCTGCAGCAGCTTCTCTTTCCCACTGCCAATGACCTGACAGCATGGCAGCCAATGGGGAGGACAGCACAGCTTGTGTGCCGCAGCCGACACAGGCGACACAGGGGAGGGAGATGATCCAGTGGCTCTACAGTTTGGACTTTCTTGTTTATATAAACTTTCTTAAGGCACACACGTGTGTGCACATGCCACAGCATATCTGTAGAGGTCAGAGGATAAGCGCAGGCATCAGCTCTCCCTCCCGAGGTTGTTTGAGGTAGTGTGTCTGTTGTTTACTGCTGTGTGTATAACACTAAGGGGCCCTTACATTTCTTTTTTTTTTTGGTTCTTTTTTTTTCGGAGCTGGGGACCAAACCCAGGGCCTTGCGCTTCCTAGGTAAGTGCTCTACCGCTGAGCTAAATCCCCAGCCCGGCCCTTACATTTCTGAGGAGTCTCCTGCTGCCCCTCCTGTCTCTGAGGAGTACCGGGAGTTTCGGACATGTTTCCACATGTGACTCTGACTACTACTCAGCGCTTCCCACTGAGCCACACCCTTGTCTCGCATGCAAACTTCCAAACACGCTCCTTTAGCACCTGTGTCTGGATAGCTTTATGACACAGTGACAGTCACATGAGCAGAGAGCCTCAATTGAGAACACCCTTCCATAAGACCGGGCTATGGACAAGCGTGTGGAACACTTTTTAATTAGTGACTGATGGGTGGGCCCAGCCCATTGTGAGTGGGGCCATCCCCAGGATGGTGATCACAGGCTCTATAAGGAAGCAGGCTGAGGAAGCCACGGGGAGCGAGGCAATAAGCAGCACCCTCCATGGCCTCTGCATCAGCTCCTGCTCCAGTTCCTGCCCTGACTGAGTTCCTGTCCTACTGGAGTGGACGATGACTTGTAGTGTGGAAGCGTACGCTAAGGAACCACCGCTTTCCTCCCACGTCCTGCAGTCATAGCGCTTCCCGGCAGCAATGGTGACCCTGACTGAGACAGTCCCTAGAGCCCTCTTATGCTCTGTAGGTTTGACCACGCAGCTTCTCATCAGCAGGAGAATAGGTTTAGAACTACAACTGTTTAAACAACAGAACTGTGGAGTCTGCTGAGCAATGCCTCTCATGAATTCCTAGCAGAATCAAACTTTATCCTGCCTGGTCCCACGCAACCAGGCCGACGGCCCATCAGCCCATGATGGGAGCCCTTGGGGCCCTTTGCGTTCAGGGACGGGCGGGCAGCCCCCGGGTCAACTGACTTTAGTGGGTCTGCAGGAGAGGCGGCTGCTGTTGTCCTGGCACTTACTCAGGGCACAGCCGGCATGCAGGAAGCTGCAGACACTTGTCATACTATCCCTGTAGATCTCAGGCACCTCCTGCCCCAGCTCCAGTGCCCTAACTGAGCCTGGGAGACAGCCTTTCCAGAGACCACACGGAACTCAGTGCTGACTGAGCCCGGACTGCTCCGTGGGCTCCATGTTGTTTAGTGCTGTGACTGCCCTGGAAGATGCCCACAGGGCTGTGAAGAACACAGCAAAGGTGGGTGTGCTCTCTTGGCAGGAGTCCCAGTTTTTGGTTTGTCTAAGCAACTGCTGAAAGGCTCCCCTGGGCAAGAGGCGAATCTTCCTCCCTGGGCTGGACCACTGAGGAGGGACTAATGCCCTCTGTGTCAGCCCCACTGATGGCTTCTGCTTGCCTGCCTGGTTTGAGGGGTGAGGGATGGGAAGGGCGCGTACCGCTTTCGCCCAGGCCCTTCGTGTGGAGCAGTTCCAGGGCGTCAGGTGCATCTTTCTGCTCAGCAGTTTTCCTGCAGGTTCTGGTCTTGGTGGGCAGCTCTGGGGCCTGCAGAGTGCTCCCGGCGGCTCCTCTCATGCCTCGTTTCCCCAGCTCCTTCTCCACCTCTAAGGACCACATAAACATAACCCAGTAGTCATCAGCAAAGATGCCAGATTGCAAGGGATTCTTTTTTCTTTGCTCTTTTTCTAATTTATTTTAAAGTTACTTTTTGTATGTGTATGGCATTTTGCCTGCAGGTATGTCTGTGTACCACATGGGTGCAGAGGCCAGAAGCTGGTAATGGATCCTCTGTGACTAGTGTCGTGGGTTACCATCATCTGGGTGCTGAGAACTGACCCCAAGTCCTCTTAGCCACCATGCTAGCTCTCCAGTTCCTGGGATTCTCTTTTTCTTAAGATTTATGCAGTTAGAGAAAAGGAACACAAAGCTGAAGAAACAGCTCTTATCATGTTCTAGAACTCTGCGTGCCTGCACCTGACAGACACAGAGCCACCACCAAAGCCTCTGAAGAGTGCTGTCTGGTACCAGGTCTGAAGTGAAGGCTTGTCCAGCCTCAACCCAGCCCTCAACCCACTGCAGGCCCCTGGGAGGCACATTACCGTCTGAGATGCTGGACTCCTGGAACATGGTTTCAAAGGCTTGATGGATTTCAGCAAAGGAGGGCCGGTCAGAGGGGTTCCACTGCCAACCTGGACAGAGAAGGCCACGTCAGAGCAGCCGGAGAGCATCGCTAACAAACCAGAACTAGCCACGCCCAAGGAGCAGTCTGGACATGAAAGAGGCATTCCAAGCCTGCTGATGGCTGAGGCTGGGACAGGCTAATGGCAAAAACTCCTGTGTCCTCTGACAGACACTAAGAATTTAAGAAGACATCATATACAGGCAGAAATACTGTTCGCAAAATTCCAGAGACACCGATAATAAAAACCACATCTATAAACGTTTCTCCAAACCCCAGTGATAGACAGGGAATTAACAAGGCAACAGCCTGCCTCGGTCACCATCCTTACTGATGTTATCAGTGTCTACCGTTCCCCATTAGCACAGACGAGCATCTCTCTTGCTTCTTTGAGATTAGACCTCATTACTGTCTGGGCTGTTTGACAAGCGATACTCCTGCCTCAGCTTACCTTGCACTGAGACCACAGCCTGTACCACCAATGTCATGACAATGAGACTAAAAGGACTAGGGCTTGGAGAGGTGGCTCAGCAGCTCAGAGCCTTGCTGCTCTTGCACAGGACCCAGGTTCAGTTCCCAGCACCCATGGGACTCACAACCGTCTGCAACATCGCTGGCTTATTATTACAGCACAGATTCTTTGGACCAACGGCCCAGCTTTTAGGAATATCAGTGCTATATGCAGAGACGAGGCTAATCGTGTGTGTCTGCCTTATACGCAGCAGCAAACACAGGGCCACAAAATGGCGCACTCTGCCAAGACTGATGCTAAGTTTGACCACTGGGATCCACATAGTAGAAAAAGAGAACCAGCTCTTCAAAACTGTCACTGTAGAAGGCATGCCCCATAAACAAACAAAATAAATAATAAAAATATAATTAAAGCAAACAAGTGTGTAAAATATGAGTGGATGCTTCAAACTGTTAACTGAAATGCTAGACAGCAGCACTGTCTCCAATACGCTAGGAAAAAAAGGTGAGGGAATGATCACATGAACACATGATACAGCCATGTGCACACATGCACACCACACAGATGCGCTCATACACTCGCACAATACAAACACCAGAGTTCTATCATCTGGAGCGATTTGTAGCCAGGTATTTGGAAGCAGGACCTAGGGATCTGTACTAATAATACCCAGGTTGACATCTAACCCTCTCTATGCTTAAAGAACTTAAAGCGACCTGGGCATGGTGGCTCATACCTGTAGTCCTCGAGCTTGTGTGGTTCAAGCAGGAGAGTCACTATGTAGTCAGGGCTACATAGTTCAAGACCCTGATCCAAAACAAAAACCAAACAAAAACCAAAACTAGCTGTCCCAGAGGGAGACAAAACCAACCCAGAAGTACTGCATCTGGGAATAAGCGCACGGAAGACTCAAAGCCACACTGCATGGATGGCTTGGGAACACAGGACACTGGAATGGCTTTGTGCAATTTCCTCAGAGTAGTGCTGAACGGGTTGGGGAGGCTCACATGCTCGCATGAGTTCGTAGACCTTCTCTGGGCAGCCTTCCGGGCGCTCCATGCGGTAGTCTTTTTCCAGCAGCTCATAAACCTGAGACAGGTCAATTCCCGGGTAAGGTGACATGCCATAGGTAGCAATTTCCCAGAGCAATACTCCAAATGCTGAAAGAAAGAGGGAGAGGAAGACTATCAGGGTGTGTGAGCATTGGCCAGTGAGGTAGCATCTGCACAAAGCTAATGACCTTTCAATCTTGAAACCCGGCATAAAGGTGGAAGGAGAGAAGTTGTCCACAAAGTTGTGCTCTGACAGTCACATGTGTGCCATAGCATGCACACACCCAAACAGACATATCACACACATACATACCAAAACACCCAAACACACATCCACACACCCCCCCCAACACAAACACAGGACATACAGGCATTTTCCACGCTGTGCAGCAGAGAGACCTGCAGAGCAGTCCCAGCATTGACAGTTACCAGGCTCTCCATGGTAATAGCCTAGGAGAGGTAGGACAGAGCAAAGCTGTTTACTCAAGCTACTCTAAAGCATGCAAGGGAGAGAGGGGAAGGTGAGCCTCCTGGGGCACAGCGTCCCCCTCGGGTAGGCAGCATAGGGCTCTAAGTCAGCTGCCATGTTCTGAGCATAGCTCTGTGACTGTAGCCACATGCCTGTCGGGCCGTGGGTTGTTTGAAGGTGAGATTACTTCCAAGGTCCCTTCCAGCCGCAACGGTTTGTAAAAATCCTGTGAACTCTCAAAGTCTTGGCATCCTTCTTCCCACTAAGAACCAGGATTCCTTAGAAAAACAGGTGATTGAGACCTAGGACAGGGAAGAAGCCTGGACTATCTTGTTCCCTGGAGCACAGGTATTGTGGAAGACTACAGGGCACTGTCAAAGGACAAGGAAGGAGACGGCCAGAGATGAGGAGAAGAACCACAGTACACTGGAACACAGGAAAGTGTCAACAAAGAACTCAGAGTGACACCACAAAACACTAGCAAATCAACTGCCACCAGCACAGGCACTTGGAAAAGTGGGAGACATGAAAGGCAGTTTCTGAACCCACCACTCCTATACGGAGTCTACCACTGGACAACCAAGGACACAGAGGCTTTTCCTTTTATACTCCATGGCTACAGCCTGTTGAGAACACCGCTGACCATCAATTGCTGCTACACCGTATCCCTCCAGTGCAGCGGTGTCTCAGCCTTCCTGATGCTGGGACCCTTAATACGGTTCCTCACGGTGTGGTGACCCCAAGCATCGAATTATTTTCATTGCTACTTCATAATTACAATTTTGTTATTGTTATAGATTATAATGCAAATATTTTTGGAAATAGGTTGTCAAAAGGGTCATGACCCACAGGTTGAGAATCACTGTACCAGAGGGAGAAAACTCAAGCATAGATCAACCAACCTAAAACCATCAGCCTCAGGGGTTGGGGATTTAGCTCAGTGGTAGAGCGCTTGCCTAGCAAAGCGCAAGGCCCTGGGTTGGTCCCCAGCTCAAAACAAAACAAAATAAAAAAAAAAACCCCAAACAAACAAACAAAAAACCTATCAGCCTCTGCTAACGTACTGAATGAAAGAAAAGTCAACTCAAATGTCAGCAGCTAACCAGACCTGACCCAGATCACAGCACAGAGACACAGTGAACACAGTCTAGAATCTAGACAGTCTAAAGAAAAGGGACAGAGTTTATCAATAAATGACCATCAGGGAAATACAATCAGTGATGGCAGACCCAGGATAGAGACACACAGGATACATCAATGCATTGAGGGAGGCATGTCTGGCTCCCAAGTGAGGCAAATACTGAAATGTGTGTGTGCAAAATCATGTCTGGAGTTTGCTTTAAAATAACAAGAGGAAAGGGAGTAGGCGGGGCACAGGGCTCACTACTCAACTCCACCTTCTTTGATTACTCTTGGCATGAAAAGTTCTTAAAGCTGGGCAGTGGTGGAGCACACCTTTAATCCTAGCTTGGGAGGCAGAGGCAGAGGCAGGTGGATTTCTGAGTTCAAGGCCAGCCTGCCTACAGATTGAGTTCCAGGACAGTTGCAGTTGTATAGAGAGATCCTATCTCAGAAAAAAGAAGCTCTTTAAAAATGAAAATAAACAACAGGTGACACTTACACATGAAGTGCCCTGTTTACAGCCCAAGCCAAAGTGACCAGCTTTCTGCAGAGAATATGATTCTGGATGCCGCCCCAGGGTGGGCTCTGGCATCATCAAATCCAAGCAGCAACATGGAATGAAGACCTGAAGGTGGTGCTATTCTGGATCATTCTAGAAGTGGCTTTTGCTTTATTTGTTAAAGAAAAGAGCAACAGGAGTTTAAAATAAGCCAGAAACAAACCAGAAAGACTGTGGTGATGGAGGAGAGATGGAGGTGTGGCAGTAAAGAGTGAAGAAAGTAGAAGGGGAGTCCCCTGGCCAGGACTGGCCAGGATCCGGCCCTTACCCCAGACGTCCGACTTGATGGAGAACTTGTTATAGGCCAGGCTCTCGGGTGCGGTCCACTTGATGGGGAATTTGGCTCCAGCATGGGCTGTGTAGGTGTCCCCTGTCATCAACCTGCTTAGGCCAAAATCAGCCACCTTCACCAAGTGGTTTTCCCCTACCAGGCAGTTCCGGGCAGCAAGGTCTCTGAGAAAAGAAAAGGGTCATCTGCGGGTGCTCCTGGCTGACGCCCTTCCTGTGTCACTCCCTACTACTGACAGGCATGATGCTGACAAGGAAGATTCAGTGTGGCCCCCAGAAGCTTCCGAATGCCCTGCCGTGGAGCGACCATTCCTCAGCAAATACCAGTCAGGCTGTGTAGCACGGGCAGGGCAGACACAGTGGAAATGGGGCAGGTTCTGCCCCATGACCTGGAGCCTGTTAATTACCTTGGAACTCGGCTACCTCATCCATGACATGAAGATGGTAACCAAGCGTGCCTTGGGCAGCTGTGATATCCCTACTTTCCTCTTGCTTCCTGATGCAGACTCCAGTGTGTTTGAGAAACTCTCCTGTATAATCACCTCCTGAATCTTCAAGGGAGGAAGGGTCTAATCTCTGGTTCATGGATGTTAACCATGAAATCCTGAGGCAACTGGGAACCGAGGAATGAGAGGATGAGGGAGCTCAGGGCAATGACTGAATGCTACAGATTGATCACCAGCAACGGGAGAGAAATGAAACACACAAGAGTTGTGCCTAATAGGATTTTGGTAAGGCATTTTAGTGTGTGAATGGAAGGGGAACGGGGCTGGCCATGCAAGGCGAGCCAGAAGTCAGGAAATCTCAATTTGCAGCATCAGAGGCTACACTTTGCTGAGCGACAGGAGCATTTGGATTGGGCTCTCGTGGAGCAGAAAAAGATCTGTCTTCCGAGGGGCTGCCAGCATTTCACACACGCTACTTATTCCTGGCTATGAAATCTCATGTCGAGGTTTCACACTTGAGTTAATTGGGTAGGAAAGGTCACCACAGTGGCGTGGAGAACATCTTGCATGACGGAGTTGGGCCAAGCCCATCAGGCTCCCTCAGGCTCCCTCCTGCACAGGTTGTCACTCTGCTAGGAAGCCACTTCCAGCAGCAAAGCATGCAAACCCAGATAATTGTGGTACACTTGAAGGTCAAAACACTCTGGGTTTTAAAAACAGCAACGGGCTTGCATGTATATAATTCTCCAGCCATGGAGCCATCCCAAAGCCCAGTGACAGCTGGTGGACAAGGAAACACAAAGGGAGGAGGAAAAGCCACACAATGAAGCTAAGCCCAGGCAGAGAGAGGTCATGACTGACCGAGTGCTGGCCTCAGGAATGCCTGGTTTCAGAGGGAGCCAAAATTATCAGGAAGAAGGTCTTTTACGAATTTCATTTCATATTCCACTAAATCCAAAATGGCTCAGAAATGAAACACTTCTTTCCCTGGGGATTAGCTGCTCCACTGGCCCAGGCCTTGGGCCTGAAGCACTTAGTCCCGCCAGCTGCAAGCAGTGCTTACACCAGAATTGGTGTCTGCCTTCGTTTCGAGGGCCAGTGAACTGCTAGGACCAAGGCTGGAAGCTGAGCCCTAAAACCCGCAGCTGGGTGCTCTGAGGCAGGGGTGAGGCTGGCTGAGGCTGCTTTGCCTAGCCCTACCTGTGGATGAAGTTCTTCTTCTCCAGGTACTCCATGGCTGAGGAGATCTGTGTGGCCATGTAGAGCAGCACCACAGCGCTCACCTCCTGCCGGTTACATTCCCTCAGGTAGTCCAGCAGGTTCCCATAGGTCATGAACTCGGTGATGATGTAGAACGGAGGTTCCCGGGTACACACCCCTGACAACAGACACAGGCTTCAGCATGTGGCTCTGAGCCAGGGGAAGGAGCCCCAGGAAATCTGGCACTGAAGACAGGGCTCCTGGCCTGTAGGAGGGCTCAGACCCCAGAACCCACGTGAAGGTGGAAGGAGAGAACTGACCAGAAAAAGCATCTCTGACCTCCCCCACCTGCCCTAAACATTCAGTCGTCTTTTATGAGGAAGTGGTGCCCATTCAGCCGACATCACAGCAGCGGCTTGCGGCCGTCTCCTGCGTCTGCGCTTGGTTACCTAGCAGCTGCACCAGGTTAGGGTGCTTGATCTCCTTCATCACTGCGGCTTCCTTCAGGAACTCCTCCACCTCCATAGTGTCCTCCTGCAGAAGGGAAGCTCAGATGCATGACATCTGTTTAGAAGGAAGTGTCTAAGCGGGAAGACAGCTTCACGGCTAAGGCAAAGAGCAGTGGCGACCTCCACTCAGCCCTGGCCACTGCTTCCGATGAGCACTGGCTATGCTGGCCTTGAAAGGCCCATGGGTCTTGTCCTGGTGATGTGAAGACTCCTGTGGGGCGAATTCTCACCCAGGGCATTATGGGTCATACATGAAATGTCACCGAGGGCTCGTGTTGTGAACAGCTGCTCCCGGCTGTGGGGCAGTTGTGGGAGGCTGTGGAACCTTTCAGGGGGGTGGGGCTTGCCCGGGAGTTCTCATTATAGGCAGGCTTCTACAGCTCAGACCCAGGCTCTGGTCCTAGAGCAGCTCTCCTCTTCCTGGGCTACAATCATGGGAACAGCTTTGCCACACACTCCTGCCACCATGGACCAAACTACTCTGCCAGGCTTTCTGCAGTGATGGACTGAAACCCTTTGACACCATGAGCCAAGTTGGATCTTTTCTCCCTTAAGGTGTTCCTGTCAGGTACTCTGTCTGGCCCAGAGTGGCCTGATATTGCTGCCTGGATCTTCTGTGGAGTCTTGGAGAGATGTGCAAACACTACAGAACTATTTCTACAAGTACTGTTTACTTCCTGATCTAACACCCTTAACATTAAAGAGGGAACACTGTGAAGAATCTGAAATGGAGCTGGCTTGAGAGAGCCACTTTCCAGAATGCAGAAATAGCAGACAGACCCTGAGCTACTCAGGTATGCAGTGTCATGAGCACCTAATGAAGCAATCATCACTGACTAGGGGGTCAATCACCCAGATTCTAAATCAGTCTTACCAGCAGCTCTCTGATGACTCAGAATCATCTGTGTAGGTCACACAATACAGGAACAGAGATGGGCAGACCACCACTGTTTCCACCTTTCCAGGCTGAGTCTGAAGGGCTGTGGTCTATGCTACTCAGCCTCCTTGAACCTAAGCCACTGTTCCTTTGAATCAACTACCATAAACAGAAAGCAGCAACAGTGAATGGTAGGGTATCCCTAGCTGCAAGAACAAGGCTCTGGAGGTAAGGAGGACAGTAGGCCACATGCAGTGTCTGCAGGGAGTCTGCCTGTGTGGCATGGAAGAGGTGTCATGAAAATCAGCTCTCTGGGTAGACAGCTTCACCAGACCTCAGGCTAAGTGTGGAAGTGTCTACACTGTCCTGTGCTAAGTGCAGAGCTGTCTACACAGTTGGCACTGTGGCTGTTCCAATTCCTGCCGTGGAAAGGGAAGTGACACTCCAGAGGGCAGACCAACCTTTTCTTGATGCTTTCTGGCTTTGGTCAGCCACAATGAGAAGCAAGTCAGAGCCAGTGTGATGGCTCGTTATTACCAAACACGGGTTCTAGAAGACTATGGAGATGCTGTCTACTCTTTAACAACACAGGCTGCTCTAATGCTACCACAGCATGCTGGCTGTCAATGCCCAGCAGTGCAGAGGGCATTCATCCCATGCCACCCACCCACTGGCTGCTGGGCTCCTCAAGTCTCTTCTGTTCTGAAGCTGCAGGCAACCAGTCTGGTGTGCGGCACTGTGGTGACACACTATGGATGGCTGCCAGAACCAGGAGGTCAATGCTGCACAATCCAACTGGTTTTGACAAAGTTCCTCTTCAGTGGTATTCTCTAACACTCAAACCTTTCTGTTCTAAAGCAATGCACCAACACAGTAAAGCATACAGGTTCATCACCTCAGAAATCTCCTTTGCTTTCCTACCCTTATCTAGAGACCCATGATCTCAAGGCAGAGTTACCCAAAAGCTCCTTCCTGCTGTGACTACAGATCCCTACTGTCTCTCACATACACACTCACACCCTGTGCAATCATTCCTGTCTGTCCCCACCCCGTGTGTCTGTCTCTCTGTCTGTCTGTCTGTCTGTCTGTCTGTCTGTCTGTCTGTCTGTCTCTCTCTCTCTCTCTCTCTCTCTCTCTCTCTCTCTCTCTCTCATGTATGGGGTAATCATTTCTTGTCTTTTTTCCTTTCAGAAAAATCAGCGTGAGTTTGTCTCCCCCTGCTGGAATTAGACATGATTCAACAAATCATTTAAACGGTAACCTAATGTTTTTAAATATTGAAATTTAGATGGCTCAGCAGTTAGGAGCACTGGCTGCTCTTCCAGAGGCCCTGAGTTCAATTCCCAGCAACCACAAGGTGGCTCACACCCATCTGTAATGGGATCTGATGCCCTTTTCTATCATGCAGATATAGGACTCGTTAATATATAAGACAATCTTTAAAAACAAGAACAAACTCCTCATCCCAATTTGTGAGGTCCCTGTTCTTTTTTTTAATTCACCCTATCCTTTTGAAGACATTTTCCTTCTACATGGTCAAATAGAACATGAAGGCGTGGGTGAAAGAAATGCTTGGGGGATTTTCCTTTTTCTCTTCATTGCTTGTGCTTATGCTTGTCGGGGAAAAGAGGGGTCAACTGATCTCTTCACAGGGCCTGCATGGCACCACTCTTGTGGGAGGCCGAGGAACTGAGACAGTGCTATGGGGGTGTGTGTGTGTCTAAGAGGATGGCTTGTTGGTTATGCTGACCTGGCTCTGCTGCTGTGTGAGACCCTGGCAACTTAATGACCTGCAACCCTCATCCCCACTCTTCTATGAATCTTTCTTTTCTTCTGTCTCTCCTTAGAGGCAGGAGCTCACATGACGGCCTCAAACTCCCACTCTCCCTGCCCCCACCTCCCAAGAGCTGAGATTACAGCTGTAGACAGTGCCCAAGGCTCTGTGCAGACAGACAGGCACTCTGAGCTGGGCCACATCCTAGCCTCCAGACTTGTTTCAGTGACTGGCCAGCAGACATTAGGGACACACTGACTGCAGTGGATGGAACAAGCACACCGCTCGTTTGGAAGGAGGACTGGATTTCTAATGAGCCCTGTCTTCTCATGGGCATTGTGGAGGGAGTGCCTTACACAGGCGGGCCTTGCACCCTGCTGGTTAAGGATGGGAGGAGGCAATGCTCTGTGAGACTACTGAAGGCCAGCAGGGCTCTCTTGAGGAGTTTCACAGCCAAAACCAGCAAGGGAAGTCCAGGAGCAGCCTTTCCTAACCTGCGGCTACCATCCCTTAGGAGTCACAGATCAGGTATTTACAATTCATAACAGCGGCAAAATTACAGTTCTGAAGTAGCAATGAAATAACTGTGTGGGGTCATAAGGCACCGTGTTAAGGGTTGCAGCATTAGGAAGGCTGAAAACACTGCCTCAGAGGATGCGGAGGAAGGTCTCCTACGGAGCAGAACTGAGGCCCACGTGTATTTTTCATGGGGTCTGAGGAATAAGACTCTGAGGGAGGGAGATGGTGAAAGAGTTGGGCCTGGGAGCTGGGTGCCTGGCTTCGAGTTCTGGTTCAGGGCTCCAGCTTCCACAGCCTTAGTGGTGATGTGTTAGTACTTGCATGAGCTGAGGAGCTGCTGTACGGACTAGTACGTCACACACTCAGCTCTGTAGGCTGCACTAACTCAGGACTCTGGCCATTACTGTAATTGTGTAGCTCTCGACGTCTGCCGAGGAGGTAAAGAGCCAAAATCCTTTACTCCTCTCTTCTGAGAAATGGGTAACTAATGGCAGAGCCTCACTCCCGCAGGGCTGGGCAGAGTAAGGACAGAGCATTTAGCAAGTTGCACGTGTGAGTCCTGAGTTAAGACAACCTCCAGTGAGGTCAGGCGCCATGAAGGACTACTGGCAGGTACCCTCCCAACAGAACCTATTACTCCTTACCAACCATGGTGCATACATGAATGAGGTGCCTGGGAACCTGCCGAAGTCTTAACAGAAAATATCAGGACAGACCTTCCTCTGGATACTCTCTGCTATGCAGAGCTGAGCACTGCCCATCATGGGGCCTCCCAGCTGTGTAACCTCCGTCTTCCTTAATGCCCTGTTTATGGCGTGTGGAGAGCATCGGTTCTCTCCTTACCATGTAGGTTCAGGGGAGCCCTCAGTGTGAGGCTCAGCCCAGTCCCTTTACCTACTGAGTCACCTGGCCGACCTCTCTCAAGAGGTTTCAAACAATCTTCCTTCCTTGCTGAGTCTTAGACACCCTGTGTTTCCCTCTGGCTGTGTTTGTAAATCCATGTCAGCAGTGCCTTGTCCTCCAAGCCAGTGCGCGGCACTGTGGCCTGGTGTACTGAACACGGGCCATCGATACTCTCCTCTATGCCCCTGCAAAACTGATGGTGTCAGGTTTGCCTAAGTGCCCTCAGCTAGGGCTTGGAGGCCGGGGTCTCTCCTGGCCTCTGCCCCCTCTCACGGCAGGGGTTCACATTTCTCTATCCTCTCTGCACAGCAGAGCTCACACTGACCCGCTGGGTGGCCATTATTGGGGGTTTGTCCTGTCTATCTGACATGGGCACCCAGGACTGGGTCTGTTTGGCACACAAATGTGAAGAACTCCTATTATTACCTTTTAAAAAGTTGAATTTGGAAAATGCCCAAGAGTACCCCAGGCAATCCTACCTTTGCCCCATCTCTTCCCTCAGTGCTGGTCTGCCACAAGGCCAAAGGAAGGGAAATGCTAACCAGCAAGATTCACTCTGTAATTAAGGAGGGCAATCTTGCTCTAAACAGTTACCATGGCAACCAAAGTCCCAGCTTCTATTTCCCCGTCTCTCATTGGTGGAGCCTGGGCTGTCAGATGTAGTGACTGGCTGAGCTGAGACAGGAATATACAGTCAGACCTGTGCTTCCAGCAATGGGCAGCAGCCACTCACAGGTGATCATCAGAGTCTGTCTAAAACATGCACAAGCAAGAATGCAGTTCAACACTAGGGGACACTCTCACCACAGGGACAAGCTCGGATTATGCAGATTCAGGGAAGAACAAAACCACACGCAAACAGGACACGTGGCTCAACAGTGGAGAGGTGTGTGGCCCTGTGATTCCAGGAAGGCCACAGCCCAGTGACAAGCAGAAGCCTGCCATGTGAGAAGAAGAGCAGGCCAGGACACCTCACTGGCCTTTTCTAGCAGCCCCCAGAAATCCACATGGGACTCATGATTCTCCTTCAACCCAGCCTGTGTACTTTCTCTGAACTCTCATTAAGGACACAGCCTCCATGTCACGGACGAGAGCAGAAAGCAGGCTTTGAAGGAGCACTGTCCTCTAATAACGAGCCCTTCCCGACCCTCAGCACTGGGCAGTGCTCACCATCTGCAGTCACAGATGGAGGCGCTCAGCCTCAGAGAGGCCAAGCCAAGGAGGCCAGGGGCACTGCCCAGTCACAGCAGACGCCCATCCTCACCCTTCAACCAGGCCCCAACTCACCTTCAGGGTCTTCACGGCCACAGTGAGGCTGTACTTCTTCCAGACGCCCTCGTACACCTCCCCGTACTGGCCTCCACCCAGCTTGTGCTTCATGGTGATGTCTGTGCGCTCCATTTCCCACTTGTCATAGTTGGGGGACACGCCGTAGATGGTGGGCTTGTTGCGCTTGGGAGCTGGGTAGTGCAGTGTGGTGATGAGCCCGTCAGCCACAGTGGAATGATGGTGAACTAACTCGGCCAGAGTGTTGAAGCGGCTCTCCGAGGAGACATAGAGCTGAGGAAGACAGGGGACAGTCCTCACTCACAGAGCAGAACCCTAGGGAAGGCTCTGCAGACTGCTTAGCGTCACCTGCAGCAGCAGCTTCTAGCAGGGATAGAACTCACCCACACAGATGCCCGAAAGCCCAAGGGCACATGCACCTGCCTCGCTGAAACCCCACCCAGCATTCTCCCCTCTAACATCAATCTATTACTTTTAATTTCTTTAAAGATTGTTTACTTCATTTATATGAGTACACTGTAGCTGTCAGACACACCAGAAGAGGGCATCAGATTCCCAGATGGTTGTGAACCACCCATGTGGATTTGAACTCAGGACCTCTGGGAGAGCTGAAAGTCAATGCTCTTAACTGCTGAGCCATCTCTCCAGCCCCTACTTTTAATTTTTATTATTTTTGTTTTATGAGTATGGGAAATCCCATGTATGTATGTATGTATGTATGTATGTATGTATGTATGTATGATGTATGTGCATCATGAGCATGCCTGGTGCTCTCCGAGGCCAGGATAAGACTTCAGACTCCCTAGAAGTAGAGTTTCAGAGAATAGTAGTGAGCCACCATGTGAATGCTGAGAAGAGAACTGGGAGCCTCTGGAAGAGCAGCAGCCAGTGCTCTTAACCCTGAAGAGACATCTTTCTAGTCCCTACCCTCCAATTCAAATGTTTTCCCTCAGTGTTCAATCTGAAGCCACCACCAGGGTGGAGGACAGTGTGGTTCCACACCCAGCCATGTTTCTGTCAGCGCCTTGCAGGTCAGAAGCCAGCAAAGCCTTTTCCGAGATGGGACACAGGAAGACTGAGATAGGAGTACTTCAGGCTTCTCTGAGAGCCACAGCACTGGGGGCCTCCTGCTTCCAGGGATCACTCTGCAGACACAGCAGAGGGGACAGCAGTGGCAGAAAGCACTCAGTGGGAGTGCAGCCACCTTTATCTCCTGTTGCTGCTGTGTTGTAGGAAAGAACTGCTCCATGCATAGCCACAGGGACAGCTGGGCTCCGGGCACAGCAAGCACTGAGCACCTGATTTGCCCCAGTAGCGCATTCACAGGAGGGGCTGTGGAGGGGCTGTACTCAGACGTGCTAATACTTGGTGAGACAGGCATAGAAAGAAAAGGGTCAAACTGTGGCTACAATAGTGACATCTGAAGGGGGGGACAGAGACAGACAGGCCGACAGACATGGGGGGGTGGGTGGGAGGAAGCCCGAGACATACATAGCAGACATAAGATCTTTGGTTGTTGGTTACGCTGGGCACCAGTCATCATAGTCTGTATGCATGGTCATCAGATAGCAATGTGCTGTGGTGGGGAAGCTTTAAATAAATGGTGTGGTCTCAGGAGGGTGGGTAAGGCCTTCCTGAGAGCCCAGAGCTCTCCTGCTCCAGAGTGCAAGAGGGGGGTTACAAAGGATCCAGCCTGGCTCTTCCCCCTCTCTCCAAAGAGAAGCCTGTTCTTGCCCTCAGCTGACTACTCCACTAATCCACTGTTCTTGGGCCACGGGCCTGTACCACATTGCTTCAATTTTCAGCTTTCCACACCAAGAGCTAAATAAAACTGTTTCTGTGAATTAGCTGCTTCAGGTTATTTCACTGTGGCAATAAAATACAGACCAAATTATTTTCTATAGCTTACAGTATTAATATTAGATCATTAAAACATTTGAAAGGAGATAACCACAGGGGGTAGGTAGCTCCCTTCTCCGCTTGTCCAGAGAATATACTTTAGAAGAATCTATAATTCTACTAAAATAAAAGTTCAAAGACAACCTAGACATGTACCTCACTTCTTGTGTGACAACTGTGGTCTCTCTGTGAGAAGCTGCATCTGAGCAACAGGACACTCCAGGCTGAGGAGGTCCCCCCCCAACTCACTCTCTCTCTCTCTCTCTCTCTCTCTCTCTCTCTCTCTCTCTCTCTCTCTCTCTCTCATCTCAGAGGCTGTGTGAACCTCTCTGGAACCACAGTGAGTCAGACTGGGGCATGAGCTGGTGAAGGAAGAGGGTAAGGGAGCACACAGCAGCCCGCCGTAAGCCTGGTACCCACACCATGCTGCCCACAGCCCTCCCTCAGTGCTGGTCAGACAGTGTCCTCTGTAGGGTTCAGGGGACAGCTCCCAGTCTCTGCCACTCCCCAAAGAGCTGTGACTGAGTTTATGTTCCAAACCTAAAATGTACATACCCTCATTCATTAAACATTAATGCCACATTGCTCCACCCCGGCCGTGCTCCTACAGTCACACCGTCCACTTTGGTGGCTGCCTTCTGACTGCCATCGCTTCTGATTAGAACTTCAGTGATAATCGGGACGAACACTGAAGTCCACGGTGTGCTCAGAGGAGCAGGTGAAGTTAGTACCGTACGTAACGTGCTCTGTGCTGTGCTTATACCCCAAACACACAGCGTGCCCAGCCAGGGCTCTGCCTCTTCCTGTCCATCGAGAAACCCTATACTGACTCTCCTTGGTGCCACGCCATAGGCACATGCCAGCTGTGCTCTAGAATTGAACCTGGGTCTTCAGAGCTGCTCACATGCTCTCTCGGAGGCAAAAGCCCTTTAGTTCCCACCCTGTCGCAGCTCTTTCCCCAAGAATGGCTACAGCACTGTTCCGCTCCAGGGGAAGGCAAAGCCCAGATAACCTGGAGGCCAGGGAGCCAACCCATCTTTCTGCCTGGGCCCCATTCCTGTGGACTCCAGCTGCAGCTTCTGACCATGAAACAACAGAGGCTGGGAGGGATGGAGGGAAAGCTCAGCTGTAGCTGCAGGAGAACATTCCTGCAGGAGAGCAGCAACAAAAGGCAAGAGAGGCTGTCGCCTGGAAGGCAGCCCTGTCTAAGGTCGCTTCGGAAAAGCACAGAGCACCTCAGAGAGGGAAACAAGTCAGGGGACAGAAACAGAGATCCGTTGGCCCCACAGAAGAATCTTCTGTACCTGCTTGTTGGCTGGGGCTTGGCTGATTTTGAAATAAAATACAAGCCTCATCAGTCCCGGTCTGTGCCTCCTACCACTCTTAAATGTTCTCCTTAGTAATCAGAGGATTGCATCAAAGCAAAGCTATGTGGGGCGCATTCTTCAGTGTTGAGCCCCACTATCCCACCCAGAGCTGAGGCACCTCCCAATCCTGATGCATGTCTCTCACTCCAGGGACACGATTCCATCCAATACAGTTTCCTTGGATGTACTCTCTGCAGAGGGCTGAGAAGTCTCCAAGGTCTCTGGGTGCCTGGACAGCAGAGGAAGAACCTCGTCTAGGGAGGGGCAGAGAGCAAGCTGTCAGCTGAGCTGCTGGTCATGGGAAAGGCCTCTCCACAGAGACACACAGCAGCCTTTACACAGTGGGACCTCAACACTTCCCCAGTACTCAGCCCAAGCACAAGCTACGGAGCTGCCTTAGAGCTACCTGACTGCGCTGTTCTGAGGTTGGTGACTAAAGGACTCTGGGGACGAGACAGCAATGCTTTGCTCAGTGCGGACCTCAGTGGTTATCCTGAAGCAGCCCAGCTGGCTATGTAAAAAGAGAGCAAGTGGGAGCAAGCAGACAGCTCCAGAAACCCACCTTCAGGGAAGAGGCACTTTGTAGCCTGAGGGCTCTTCAAAGGGCCATCACCCTGGAGTCCAGTCTCCAGCATAAACACCTAGTGGCTAGCCTGCCTGTGTTAGCCAACACCTAGGGCAGTTCACTGTGAAGCACAGCATGGGTGTTTCTGTGACAGTCTCCAGCATGGACTGTGGGGGAAGACCATGCCCAGTCAATGTGGGCAGCACGTCCCAGTGACTGGTGTCCCAGACTGAACAACAGGGGATAGAGAAAGTCAGTGCATTCCTGTTTTCTGCTTCTCCGTTCCCTGGGGTATGAGCAACAGCAGCACCTACGGATACGCCAGCCCCACCAGGACTTGCCAAAATACACAGACCTTTCCTTCCGTGAGTCGCTTCAGTTAGGCATCTGGTCAGCATTGGGGAAAGGAGTTAAAACATCCCTGAAACCACAGTGCTACACTACAGATGCTCCTAGAGACAGGCAGGAGGAAAGAAATCAGAGAGGCACATGGATGGGCACGGTGGCACATGACTTTCATCCCTGTGCTCTGGAGGCAGGGGCAGGCCAGTCTGGTGGGCAGAGCAAGTTCTAGGAGGGGACTGTAAAGATGCCCACTCGATACAAATGAATGGGTGAGCCACTGGGGAAATGCTGAAAAGATTCTCCGAAGTCTCACCCTAGAAGCAAACAATCAGGGGACCCATAGACTCCACACACCTGAAAGTGCGCCCCACAACCTTCTCTAAGCAGGAGAAAGACAGACTTAATAAGTGGAGCAAGAATGGCACATGGGTAGGAATCCAGTCCCGTAACAAAGGCGGTGTGTGGTCTGCTGAGATGCTCTAACCCTGGTGAGGGAGAATGAGCTCTCATGGGCCGTCTGTCGCCTTTGCTTAGTTCAGCCTTTATCTTGCCGACGCTTACACCAGTGCAGAGAAACAATGTAGCAGGTCACAGCCTGGTTTTGGTTTTGTTGCTGTCTTTACACTGTGGCTCACGATGTCTCCTCGCTGTATTCAAACTCAGCAATCTTCCTGCCTCACCACCCCAGGAATTGGGCTTTTAGGTGTAAGCCACCACAGGACCTGACAGAGGCAGGTCTTCATGTGCCACTGCCAAATTCTCCAAAACACCCACCCTGTCCCATGGGGAATGGCCAGGTATGTGAGTGTGCAGGCATTACGTGTCTCTGCTTCATAAAATGATACACTGGGTAAGTCTGAAAGGAGCTGGAACAGTGGGCAGACTGAGCTAGGAGACAGAATTAGTTTTCATTGTAATGAGTTTACCATTTGAAATCATGCACATACATTACATAGAAATGAGAAGCAGGCTGCGTGTGGCAGTGCACACTTGTCATTCCAGCACTCACGAGGCAGAGGCAGGAGTGTTGCCACAAGTTTAAGGCCAGCCTGGGCTACATAGTAAGTTCCAGGAAAGCCAGCATTACATACATAGCAAGATCCTCTCTCAAAATCAAACAAAAAAGTGTGTGTGTGTGTGTGTGTGTGTGTGTGTGTGTGTGTGTATAAAATGTATCTGCATTAACTGCAGTTCTGCAGCGAGAATACATGGTCATGCTAGGCGAGTGTCACATGGAGCCGATCACCCCCCAACCCACCGCCCCCACCAACCCTGGTTCAGAGGCTGTGGTGGTTTAAATAAGAACACAGCTCATATATTTGTGAAACTAATGGAAGTGTCTGCTGTTTACTTGGAGGACTCCGACGACATTGCCTGGTTTGTTTGGAACAGGGTCTTCATGCAGTTCAGGCTGCCCTTGGACTCACTATGCAGCCAAGGAGAGCTCTGAATTCCTGATCCTTCCGTCTAGGCCTCTTGCTGGGACTACAGGCATGAGTCACCACACCCTGCGTGGGGTACCCTGATGGAGCCTTGCTGAATAACTCAGCGCCCTGGGCTACCACCCGCTCCCCTCTGTGCCTCCCACAGCCCTTCACTGCTGGTCCCAGTCGGGGTGTTACCCACCTTGCCATCAGAGGCAGTGTTGATCCTGTAGTGGTACACCCTCCCTTCATACCGCAGCGAGATGGACCTCTGGCCCGGGCTGCTCTCGCTCTCCCGCACTAAGAAGCTGCCGTTGATCCCACTGCTCAGCAGGTACTCTGCAGCGTTTCGAGACACAGGCCCGTGATACCAGGAGTGCTTCTCCAGGCTGTTGACAGGGGTGATGTAGTTGCTTGGGACCCATCCTTGGCCATTTTTCGTTTGGGCTTCACACCACTCCCCATTGTGATTATAACCTAAGACCCGGAGCTTCTCGCCTTAGAGAAAAGAATAAACAGACATCATTAGCGACCGGCTTTCTTCTTGCTAACCTTTCTCCAGCACATCTTATTTTCTGGTTGGTCAGGAGCACACAAGGGACAATGCTGCCTCGGCATCTAAGGTCATACAAGTTTACTCAAGAGTTTCATTCCCATTACAAGAAAATGTCTTAAGGAAAAAAGGCTTTTGCTTGGGGAATTAAAAGCAGTAGAAAACCCCCATGTTTCCAGCGTGGGGTTCAGGCGTCTTCTGTAGGAACACAGGAAGTGTGTTGCCCTGGAGCCTCGCACCCACCCGCAGGCATTTCTGCTCTTAGACTGTAAAGCTGCCCTCTCAGGGAGCAAAGGGCGGGCCACTCCAGCCACACCCTCCACCCTTGCCTGCCATCTTTCCTTTACCTTTAGTGATGCTGAGAGTGTTGTCTCCACTGGCCACAAAATCATAGAGTGCCACAAAAAGGTTGGGGTCATTTTCGCTGGGCCCAGCAAGAAGGTTTTCCTTGGAGTTCCATCGAGCTGCTTCGCTGAGACCCTGGGGCTCAAAGTCAGAGGCCACCGGCCTCTGCAGGGCTTCTGTAAGACAAGGAAGAGGCAAATGAACCTGGAAGAGAACTTGGGAGAGCTGAGCTGAATTCACTGTTTAACATCTAGATGTTCTACATAATAAAATATTTAGTTGTCTTTGTCAAGTACTCTGCAAAGCACTAAACGTTTTCATCTCCTTGATAGTTCCTTATGGTGGTTTACGTGAGAATGGGCCCCATATGCTTGAATATCTGAATGCTTGGTCTGGTCCTCAGAAATGGAACTGTTTGGGGAGGATTATGAGGTATGACTTCATTTGAGGTTCCCAACATTCATCCCATTCTCAGTCAGCTCTGTTTCCAGGTCAGGACGTGAGCTCAGCTCCTGCTCTGGCAATGGCCTGCCTGTGCCACACTCCCCACCATGACTGTCATGAACTCTCACCCTCTAGAACCATGAGCCCCAAATTAAACACTTTATGAGTTGCCTTGCTCATGGCGTTCTGCCACCGCAATAGAAAAGAAACTAAGGCATTCCTGGTCCCCAGTAGTTTAAGCCTGTAAATTCATTCATTCACTCATTCATTCATTCACTCATGCAGGCAGGCAAGATGGCTCAGCAGGTAAAAGCAATAGCTGTCAAGTCTGACAAGCTGAGTTTGATCCCCAGAACCCACTGGTTCGTTGGAGAGAACTGACTCCAGGAAGCTGCTTTCTGACCTCCATACCCATCACGGCATATGCACATACAGACATATCCCCCAAATAAATGTGATCAAACTCATGCACCCAATATGAGCTTTCTCAGAAACAGACATAACCCATCTCTATAATCTGCCACTGCCTACAACAGTTGCCATCCCAGCATTCTCTATGCTAGTGTGAGAGCAAGTTCGCGCTGAAGTCTCTCGGTCACATATTAAAGTTCTTCTCCACTGAAACCTCTTGGGCATACACAGTTCAAATGACCCTGAGCACCAGTGTCCTCCATATTCCTACCAGCATGGCTCATTAAGCCCCACTTAAAGCATTCCATGGCTTTCCAAATCCAAAGTCCCAAAATCCACATTCTTCCAAACAAAAGCATGGTCAGGCCTATCACAGCAATACCCCAGTCTCTGGTACCAACTTCGTCTTAGTTAGGGTTTTACTGTTGTGGACAGACACGATGACCAAGGCAGCTCTCATAAGGAGAACATTTAATTGGGGCTGGCTCACAGGTTCAGAGGTTCAGTCCATTATCATCAAGGCAGGAGCATGGCAGCATCCAGGCAGTCATGGTACAGTAGGAGCTGAGAGTTCTACATCTTCATCTGAAGGCTGCTTCCAGGGAGCGAGGATGAGGGTCTTAAGCCCACACCCACAGTGACACATCTACTCTAACAGGGTCAAACCTTCTAGTAGTGCCACTCCCTGGGGCAAGCATATACAAACAATCAGAGTCCCAGAGTGAGTTTGAGGCCATCCTGGGCCATGGAGTGTGTTCTAGGCTAGGTAAGTGCTACACAGTGAGTCAAGGAAGAGAGGGAGGGAAAGCAGACATGTCTAAAGGATGAACAAGACCCATAAACAAACAACTCATGGGGAACTAAAACCATCATTATACATGGAAAGTGTGATGCCTCGCTAGGACTGAAGAGCGGCAATCCTTCAAACCAGTGGGCCCTTCTGAACAGTGGCAGGCATGTGGTGGGTGAGATGTCATGACGGCAGGCAGCCCTCTACAGTGCCTCCTGCCCTCTACAATGCCTCCTGCAGCCGTGTGCACTGCAGGGTCCAGGGCAACACAAATCACCTCAGTCTCACAATCTTTCAACATCTTTAGCAATGTATCCCAAGACATACAAACAGTGACCAGTGCTCACCAATGTATCCCAAGACATACAAACAATGACCAGTGCTCACCAATGTATCCCAAGACATACAACAATGACCAGTGCTCACCAATGTATCCCAAGACATACAAACAATGACCAGTGCTCACCAATGTATCCCAAGACATACAAACAGTGACCAGTGCTCACCAATGTATCCCAAGACATACAAACAGTGACCAGTGCTCACCAATGTATCCCAAGACATACAAACAGTGACCAGTGCTCACCAATGTATCCCAAGACATACAAACAGTGACCAGTGCTCACCAATGTATCCCAAGACATACAACAATGACCAGTGCTCACCAATGTATCCCAAGACATACAAACAATGACCAGTGCTCACCAATGTATCCCAAGACATACAACAATGACCAGTGCTCACCAATGTATCCCAAGACATACAAACAGTGACCAGTGCTCACCAATGTATCCCAAGACATACAAACAGTGACCAGTGCTCACCAATGTATCCCAAGACATACAAACAGTGACCAGTGCTCACCAATGTATCCCAAGACATACAAACAGTGACCAGTGCTCACCAATGTATCCCAAGACATACAACAATGACCAGTGCTCACCAATGTAAAAGACAAAAGAGCAGGAAGGTCCAAAACACACACTGATCAACTTAAGACAAGCTGAGTCCCATCCATAAACCGGGACACTTCAAAGTCCAATTGGGATGTTTTAGACAGGGCTCAGGGGCAGGACACCAGCCTGGAATGTGAGGCCTTGGGTTTGATTCTCAGTATCACAAATAAACAAAATACTTTCATTGAAAAACTCTCTAATGGCTTGGGAATATGTTTATAACACATTCATTAAAATTTTAAATTATACCCTGGCATATATAGTAATATCCCAATTTTCTTTTTTCTTTTTTTTCCCCCCCCCGGAGCTGGGGACCGAACCCAGGGCCTTGCGCTTCCTAGGCAAGCGCTCTACCACTGAGCTAAATCCCCAACCCCAATATCCCAAGCTGACTTAGTGCAGGGGGTCACAAGACTGTCAGCTTTCCTCGCTCCCCTCTGTTATAGCTCATGTGTTAACGTGACCAGGTTCTTTTTATAATCAGCCCCCAATCCCAGCACTAGAACGGCACGTAAGTAGGAGCCAGGGTGCTTACATAACAGACAATTTAAAATGGGTAGCTCTGGGAAGAGGCTCCTCCCACTGTCCTAAAAGAGCACTTGTGTGTTTCCCTGCATGCCCCAACCCGGAGCCAGAGTGTAGCGCATTGGAAGGCTGGGCCCATACAGGAAATGAAGGCTGTGTCACGCGTACAGAAGTGCTTTTCTTCTCAAACGCCATTTGACCTCTTCTATCAAACATTCTGCTGCATCTGGATTTGATCAGAGTTACATAACCAGGGGAAGTGGCCTGGAAAAACACCTGGAGTAAGCAGGACACATTCTGCCCAGAGGTGAGGAGGGAAGTAGGCCTGTCCCCAAGGCTGGGATAGAAGCTGACAATGTAGGTAGGGGGTGAAGCCTTTGTTAGAAAACTGTCCTGCAGCTGCCTGGATCCAACAGGATAGCCTCCAAGCCCTCTCACCCGCCCCTACCCCATCCCCCAATCCTGGTCCTCCAGTTAACAGCCAAAGCCCAAAGGGAAGTATTGCTCATGCATGCCTCTGGATGGAGACATCGAGTGCAGCCTCAGTTCAGCAACAAACCTTCCAGCCAATTCCCAGTCCAGGCTGATGTCAAAACTGACTCACAGTGCATCAGTGCCAAGTTACTTTCTTCATTTCATAGTCAGCCATACTCGTCAACTGTAAAAATGATCACAGCTCACCAGGCCAAAGCTGCAGAATGTACTCAAATCTTTGTTGCTCAAGACATTAACTTTCTGCCAGTTCAATGTCAGGAAACCACAGCATCACCACCACCAAGCCTGAAAGCTTTACTCACAAAGATGCCTCGACAAGCTCCCCTTCCCCTATTCCCTCAGCAAGTCTTTGACTGCATTCTCAGACAATTTTCAACGCACACCACTGATTAATTCTCTTCTCTACCACAAACACTTTCTGTTGTGTCCTTTTGAATGACATTTTAAATATATTTAATTCGGATTTTTAAATGTGCCCGTTGTCCCCTTTAAGACCATTTTGTTCTCTTGCTGTTAGTAAGGAGGTTGCCGCCCATCAGTGACACTCAGCAAGAGCTGCTAATCAGCCTATTGCAGCACCATGAATTGGTGCCATCTGAGAACTGCCTCCAAACCACTAGGAAACCCGGGCTCTGTTGGCAAGTTCAAGTGGAACCATGCCATGAAACTGTGCATGATTGGCTTGTCTGGACAGTACTCTAGGGAAACTGTTTGGGTCTTTAAGTTAAAGATCCTTTCTATTAAAATAAAAAGAAATCCCTCTTCAAGGTTGTGAGTCACTGATGAAAACTTTATAGAAGATCCTTGGATGTAGCATATCTGGGCTAGACCACTGTGAGGAGTGAGGCAGCCAGCGGCTGCCCTGAGACCCAGGTGCAGGAGACTTTCTTGTCTCAGGGAGATGGGAAAATCAGTCTCCAGGAAAAACATCCCCAGGAAGCTCCAGCCTTCCTGTTGGCACCGGTCCCCAGGTCCTCTTGGAGTGTGGGGCAGCCAGATGCACAGCACTCCCCCTGGCCCTCACCTTGGGCCCTGGGAGACACTTCCTTTGGGAAAGGGACAGAAAAGGGTATGTTCCTGAGCACACAGTCCCATTTCCTGCGCTCATTCCTGCCAATGTAACTTTATTTCCTTGGTGGCCCCTTTGAGATTTCCTCTGGTTAGAGGAATCCACACAATGCGCAGATCTGTAAAACAGACCCTTCGAAAAGGAGAGAGACGGCTTCATGTTTTAGCTCCTCTCTGTTCCAGCTGATGAGGTCATGCTCAGAATATTCTCACGTCAGTCTGTAACTGCCTCATGCGTTCCTCATAATGTGAGCCTGGAGGAAAAGTCTTATTTCCCACAATGTGAACTTGCTGAAAGCCATTCCATCCCTCTTGTAGCTCAACCCTCGCCCACAGTTCAGATTATTGAAAAAACAAAGCCACTCTTAACTAAATACAGCCTTTGTATTACCCTCACACCCAGAACCCAATTTTCCCAGCACCTTGAAACACCGAGTCATGGGGTATAGAGGAACTGGAGTGGAGAGGTAAGAACACCAGAGCCATCGGTGGCCTCGTGCCAGTCCTGGTTTGAGAAGCAGCTATGAAAGCTAGATAGATATAAAAGTGAAAGCCCAAGAGGGGCTGTCTCTACAGATGGGGTCTCCTCAGGGAGAGGAGACCGGAGACAGAGGCAGTGCTCAGCGAAGAAGGGGATGGTCCAAGGCCAGTCTGACACCCTGATCTTCATAAAAACATGCTTCTTTATGAACACCTTTGCTAAGAAAGGCCAAGTAACACCATCACTGAGGCAGTGACAGTGTGAGCCCCTCTGCAGCTGTAATGTGTGGAACTGACTTCTGCTGGAGATGGCTACCGTCTTGTGCTTCCTGTGTTCCGGCCAGAGACTAGTGAAGCAAAGATGATTTCTTTGCAAGGTGACCCTGGCAAGGTCATGGACCATCCCCGGCTCCCATGACCTTCAGAGTAACAATTCCTGCACAGGGCTGCTGAGGTGTCCCAGTGATACCCAGGGACCAAAACAGCAACATGAAGAGCCTCCTGGGGCCGGTGTAGAGAGAACACATACTTTGCAACTTTCTCTTTAAATGATCATTTATTCCTTTCTTCTTCTGATATTACAGGTATTAGGAAATAGGATTCTAGGGAAACCTCTTTTTTTAAAAACATCCTCTTTTTTTAAAGTCATCCCACGGCCTTGCAATCTATTACAATGTACTTACCTAGACAATTAAAACAAGAGAATTCTCCCTGAACCTCCGAACTCTGATCCTGCCAAACAGCCCAAATACTAACCTTTTTGAAGATACAACCCTTGTACCCAAAAATAAAAAAAATAGGAAGGACTCTTGTATCATCTTTTACAGATCGTTGTTGGGGCTGGCGATAGGGCTGAGTGGTTAAGAACACTGGCTGCTCTTGCACAGGACTGGAGTTAGGTCACCAGCACCCACATAGCAGGGGCGGGCGGGGCTCACAACTGCCTGTAACTACAACTTCAGGAGATTCAACACTCTGTGAGGGAACCTGCACACATGTGGCACACGTAGAAATAAAAATGAAAACAAACCATTTTTAAAAATTAATCTATTGTTTAAATAATCTATAATACTATTGGTGGAAATGACTAAATATTTTTGAATTTTAGTGTTTATGAGTATTATGATTTGGGGTGTGTGTGTGTGCATGTGGGAGTCAAAGGACAGCTCTTTGCAGTGGGTTTACTCCTTTGACCTTTATGTGGGTTCTGAGGTGGAACCCAGGTCACAGGACTTGCCCAGCAAGCACTTCATCCATTCAGTCACCTGACAGCCTTCTAAAGAATCTAAAATAGAGACCATCTTCTAAAACCTCTCAGAGCACCTGTCACTCAGGCCCATGTCAGCACAGTATCCATCCGTCCCCCGCCCCCACACTGCCTGCCATGTAAGGGTCCTTCTGAAACACCAGTCGGACTACTTGCTACCTGTTACTGGCCAGCCACCCTTTATTAGCAGTGTTACCCAGGCAATGCTCAGATCATCTTGTGCCTTGCAGGGTACGTAGCTGTGGGGAGCTTTTTGGACACTGCTCTTAAATCTACACAGGCCTCAGAAAGTGACACTACCAGTCCTACCCATGGTAGGACACTTCAGGCCCCTCCTGAAGCGGGTGGCAAGGTCCGCAGGCTCCAGGTGGGGCTGTGCTCTTCCATCTTCCCACCCCTTGGAGTCCTACTTCCCCAGCCCCTGCTGTGTCACCTGACTGCTCCTGACTGATCCCACCAAATCCAGTGGCAGGCTCTTCCCAGCCTGAAACATCCTCCTGCCTTTCCTATCTGTCGCTGGACCTCCCTCCTACCTCTGCGCCCCTGCATTATTACGGCTCCCTCTGGACCCACACTTGAGCACTTGGTATTGACTCTGCCACCAGCTATCAGATGACAAGGACCCTCCCGAATTCCCCGGCTTGGGTTCTGACATAGACAAACTAGATTAAAATCTCAGCACACTTTGTATCAAAGATGCTCCTTCCCAAGCCTGTCTCCAGGACACCAACAGTTTCAGCCAACTAGACTCAGGAGGGGTCAGTGCAGCCCAGTGCAGCCCAGCACAACGCACTGCTGGGAAGCTTAGACACAGAACCCTCCATGCTTGTTAGCAGGGAGCAAAGTAATTTTAGGTCAGAAATGAAAAAGTGCACCGAAACAATCAGTTAACTCAAAGAAAGCCAGCAAAAATGTAGGGCAAAGCAGCCTGTCTGTCCAGAAACCCTCTAACACAGCCGGGGGACACAAGGGACTGTTTTCAACAAAACGTAAGCTATGCTCAAGATCTTAAAACAGGGCAGGACACAAAACCCTATCTCTCTGTGCTTTCAAATCAAACAGGGAGACAGCGGTGCAGCCCTGGGTGTCTCGATGGACCATCCCAGAAGTCCCTGCACTGGCTGCAGACTCCAAGTATCCATAGTGAGCCTGATGACAACACAGGGTTTTTACTGTTTCAGGGTGTGGACAATGAATGGACTGAGAGCCAGGGACAGACTCTATGCTCATCCTGAGGTTCTTTGTCTTTTGTCTTCTGGTTTCCCTGGGACCTGGCTGAACTGGACCACTCAATGGTAGCCAACTCTTTCATAAGGTCTCACTGCCATCAGCATTTTTATTGCTAATCTGGATCACTGAGAAACACTGACAAAGACACACATGCATGCACACACACAGGCTCCAAAAAGTCACGTCTGATTCTACCTGCACCCAGAGTCGAAGTCAATTTTTTTTTCTTTTTTTTTTTCTCAGAGCTGGGGACCGAACCCAGGGCCTTACGCTTGCTAGGCAAGCGCTCTACCACTGAGCTAAATCCCTCAAGGTCAATTTTAAGATGACTGTGTAAAATGTGCTACATCGTAAGGGGCTGGAGTAAACATTGGAGCGCTATAGACTCAGACGGGAGGTTCAAGTCCAGTTACTCCCTGGGTGAGCACTAGCTAATGACCCATGATGAGAGCTGATACCACATGACCCCGGGGAGGTGACCTTACCTACTAGGTGAGGCTCTCCAGCTCTCCAGTCATCCTTGTCCCCACCCTCACCCATCACACTGTACCTGTCCCAGTGTCTTGTCTGTCCCTCCTGCTGGCTGACCTCCCCGTGTGTCTGCACACACCCAGTCTCCCCGCCTGTTTTCCTTCTTCTCCCCTGACTTTGTTGTCTTTGTCTCCCTGTCTCCTGGGAGAAGTCTCTTTTTTCTCCTTTTCTTTCTCCTCCTCTTCCTTTCCTGCCCTCTCCACTTACCCACCAGCACTCAGCAGTATGTGATAGGAAAAGGGACTTGAGTGTCTGAGGAACAGTTCTCGTTTGTGGACAAAGTTATATTCTCAAAAGGAAAGGGCTGGCTGGGGAGAGAACTCTGTGGGGAAAGTGACTGCAACATGGGCATTAGGAACCGAGTTTGTATCCTTGGAAGCTTTTGTCAGCTAGCATGCTGCACACAGACCAACAGTAACAACAAAAAGACCTTGTCTCAAACCAGGTAGAAGTCCAGGACTGACAGCCAAAACTGTCCTCTGACTTCCACACATGCAGATATGTGCAATGTCTATCCGCATTCCCACACATCACACACATATTATATACAGACACAGAAAAAAAAAAAGGCAAGTGACCCTTCTGTTACTTTTGCAACTACAGCTTCACCATGCAAGGAAAGAGGATCACACAGCTTGACCACTGTTAAAGGTGGGTGATACATGCAAGGGGGTTCCTAACTATCTGCTTTTGATGATGTAAGATCTCCGGGGGTGGGGCTGGGGGACAGTATTCTCGCTGACTTATACCTATAATTTCAACACTGAGAGGCTGAGACTGGAAGACAACTTCAAAAGAGATAAATACAGAAAATTAAGAATATAATTTATGAATTGTTCTATGAATTATGATTATGAAGGAAAACCATTTGTGTCTCATTTGATCTTTAGTTCTAGTTTTGCATGATGTTTGTGCTTGTGTGTGTACATGTGTGTGTCTACATACATATGGACATGGTGGGTTTGCGAGGGAGATAGTTTTTTGGTTTTGAGACAGGGTCTAGCTAAATAGCCCTGGTTGTCCTAGAACTCATTTTGTAGATCAGGCTGGCCTCAAACTCATAGGGAGGGAACCATCTTCCTCTGCTCATGAGTGCTGAGTGTTTGTGTGTGCTGACTATGAATGTGTGTACACATGTATGTATAAAGACCCTCTCATGACCTAATTCGTCGGCCCCACCCCATGCTAGGGTTGCAAGCACAAACACTGACCTGGCTTAGTGACGCATTTTTAACCGATCTATTCCTGTTTTCCCACACCCACCTCAAATCAGCAACAATACCAGCTCAATTCCAGACTCAGTTCTTTCTTTCTACTTACACTGGTGTTTTTTGTCCAAACAGATATCTGTGTGAGGGACCTGGAGCCACAGATAGTCAGAAGCTGCCATGTGGGTGCTGGGAATTAAACCTGCACCCTCTGGAAAAGCAGTCAGTGCTCTTAACTGCTGACTTATCTCTCCAACCTCCACAATGACACAATTTTTAAAAGCTCTGAGCAGCACAGGATTTTAGTTTGTAAACGCCCAGGGCTGTGGAAATATTTCTTCCTTGGCAGAAAAGAAAGATACTGACCAAAAATCAATGGGAATGCTTCTTTTGGTCCCCCCGCCCCCCCGGAGCTGGGGACCGAACCCAGGGCCTTGCGCTTCCTAGGCAAGCGCTCTACCGCTAAGCTAAATCCCCAACCCCGGGAATGCTTCTTGTACCATTAAAATATTCACCATGGGATGGACTAAGGAGAGGATCAAGGATCCTCGAGGAAGGAGGATACTGAAGAGATGCTCAGTGTCTAAGAGTACTAGGTGCTCTTCTAGAGGCATTCCCGACATCCACAGTGGCTCAAGCCATCTGCAACTTCAATTCCAGAAGATCAGAAGCCCTCTTCTGACCTCCACACAGCGCCAGGCATCACATATGATGCACAGACACGCAGATAAAAAATGATAAGATAATTAAATTCTAAAATCTAAGAAGACAAAGTATTAATTTTCTTGCATATATATTTTTAAATTTTGAAATAATTTATTAACAAGAAAAATTATGGGTGAGTCTACTCAATTCTATCATTACTTCAGCCATCAAAGAAATGGGTAAAGTCTCCATTTTTTTTTTAATTGCTAAAGATCTGTTTATAATAACAACAGCTTACAGTTACTGGCTCTTGCCCAGTGACAGGCGCTGGATTGAACAATTTACATGTCTCTCAACAATGAGGAGAGACTACTGTGAGCCTCATGTTATGTCAGCTGCTCAGAGAGCACCCCAGCTAAATCATCTGAGAGGATGGCTGGCTCCTGGGGGTGCCTGGCTCCAGAACTGTCTACACTTCAGGGACCCAGGGGTGGGAGGGGAGGTCTGATGCTGCCAGGACTTGGAAGGGAAAGCCTAACAATGTCTGAGGGCGCCAAGGAGCAACCCCCAACAGTTCAGTGGAAATGCACGTTTTTGCCTCAGCTGTTTTTCAAGTGGTCAACTGGGATTCTCATGGGTCCTTAAAGCAACCCACAGGCTAGAACGAGGAAGTCTCCTGACTTGAACAAAAGAAAAGAAAGCCAAGCAAGCCAGGGTAGGATGGGTTGGGGAAGGGGGAATCTTTTAAAGCCAACTTCTAAAGTGCGGTCACCAAAGTGCTCTGATGGTCTTCCCTTGGGAAATCAACAGGGCTAGTCTGAGAAATAAGTGAGGATGTCTGGGGTAACAAACTGTCACATTGTAAAAGCTCAATGATATTAACATAACCCAAAATGACAAAGATTGACCTGCTAGGTAACAGAAAGAGCTTGGGATCCTCTTGTTCCTGAACAAGGGAACAAAAGTGGTGAGCTCAGGAGAGGACTCAGAGCCCAGTTCTAAAAGCAGAGCCATGCGGCTGGCACTGCAGGAGGTGCTGGCTGCACAGTCTCAAGCTGAGAAGCTTCAGCGGGCTCTTCAAATAAATGAGAAAGGTCAGCGTGAGTTCACTCTGCAGACCGCACAGAGCTCGCAGAGTCCATACACATCCCCGTGCTAGCGGATGGATACAGGCAAGGCAGTGAGCGGACCTGGAGACCCAAGTTCACAGAGAAGGAACACTGACAACACTGGGGTTCAAGGTGGACCAAAGACTAAAGCTGATAGTCATTCTGGACAGAGACTTCAGAAGAGCGAAATTCCCGCATCACAAAGGCTTCTTAGAAATATAAGCTACTTCTAGAGGGGCACAGTTCTCTTAGAAAACCAAACCAAAAAATAGTAATTGCCTCTAGGAAGAGAATAGGAGAGCCAATTAATTTCCATTAAATATTCTTTTTTTTTTTCCTTTTCTTTTTTTTCGGAGCTGGGGACCGAACCCAGGGCCTAGGCAAGCGCTCTACCACTGAGCTAAATCCCCAACCCCTCCATTAAATATTCTTTCAGAATTTCCTTACAAGTATTCTTATGCTTGCTTAAAACTGTTAATGGTCCTGTTGCTTTATGAAAGTAGATGTTTTCCTAATAACAGATGCAGAAAGGGAAGACTGGTCTAGCTTAGGCCCTAGCTGGGCACGTCTGAAGACATCATTGAATGATCCACAGTATTTCCCACAGGAGACAAGTGATCCGTTATTAGCACAGAGAGGCTAAGAGTGGGCTTTCTGGGCCAGCCTAGGTGCTCAGCAGGCTGAGGCAAGAGGATGCCAAGTGCAAAGCCTGTCTCTGCTACAGACTGAGTCCACAACCTGACTGGACAACTTGGCAAGTCCCTGTCTTGAAATTCAAAAGTTGGCAGGGGCCTATGGGTGTAGTTCAAGGCCCTGGCTTCCAATGCCCAAAAGACTAACTTACCGACTGACTTTGTTTTCCCTCCCTCCCTCCCTTCCTCCCTTCCTTCCTCCCTTCTTTCACAGCGATTCCCAGATGGTATAAGTTCAAATCCTGGGACCACCACTCGCTAATTCTGTCATCTCAGAGACATCACCTAACTTTTTGGTGCCTCATTTTCTTATCTACAAGATGAGATAGCCAGGGCCACCACAGGAAGTCAGGAAGTGAGGTCATGTGGAGTGCAGACAATGCGTGGCCCACGATAGCCCTCTAACTGCTACTGCTGTCTTGCTGCCCATGCCTTCTCTGCCCAAGGAGCAGGGAGTGTACATTTGGTAATAATGGAAAATTCACCATATTCAATTCTCTCCCTGGCCTGGGAGGCCTAGGTCCCCGAGTGAGTGTCAACGAACTGATTGATTGATTTAGGATGTAAGCAAAAAATGAAAAGCCCAGATTACTTCCCCAGATTCTGGCAACAGCTCTCTTCCCCAGAGACAGACAGCACTTCCGTCTTCAAGACATAATTACACTGAGGCTGGCTTGATTCCGTCAGCTACAAAACAAGAATTCCTTCTACCTTTTTGATCTTAGTGAGCAGAAAGAGCTCCTGGAGAGACACCTTCCTGGACAAGGCCTTACAAAACCAAAGTGAGAACAACACTTCTTTGGAACTTGGCAATGCTAGAATTCAATTTAAAGTATGTTGGAATAAAAATGGATTTTTTTTCCTCCTAAAACAAGAATTAAACCAACCAGATAGTCACTAAACTCCACTTTACCCCCAGGAACAAGCTGAGACCTAAGCAAATTTGTGATGTGACCTAACTTTGCAGTTACAAAAGTCCATTCATCTCCGCCTCCAGCGGCCTCAAAATGGAGATAGTGCCTCTGACTAACTGGATACAGATGGGGAGGAGAGATGTGCGTAGAATGTGGAGCAATTTGGAAAAAATAAGCAACACAGTAACTGAGGATGACTCTGGCCCCTCAGATGCCAATTCTGGGGACAAATAAACCATCTTCCTCCCTCTGATGTTAGGCCTTGAGCTCAGCCATCCACACCAAGCTCCTCTGAGGAATCCAGTCCCTGGAGTCAAATGCACAGCTTGTAGCAGAGGGAGAACGCGCTCCACCTGTGCTGGGCACTTAAGTTGAGATGGGCTGGGAGGGGCTGTAGGCCTTTGAGTGAAGAGTTGGGAGGGAGGAGGGGTAGGGAAGCAGGTTAGGTATTGAAAAGTCTTCAATTCTTTACAATTCAAAACAGGAGAAGTCCAAGCTGTTCTGAAGTAAACTTTACATTTCTACCCCTATCTTGACTCTTACGTGGAAGAGGCAGAAAAGCCAGGGCGTCGCACATCTGTGAGCTCTGCCCTTCTGAAGAAAGCAGCAGTGCCTACGAGAGTCAACCATACTCTAACAGGCCTGCCAGGCCCAGTCCCCAGTACCGTCCCCTCATCCTTTTAGACTTAAACACTAAAGACAACAGGAAGGAGCCATGGAATTAGAGGAGCAGGGTAAAGCAGGTAAAAGCAACAGGTTCCGGATTCTAAGTTTAAGCAAAGAACAAAACATGAGGGGCTCCCTGACCAACCACCAAACTAGATGCTCGAAACTCCTGGAAATACAAGCAAAACCATTCTCTTTCCCTTCTGAAAAGCGAGAATTCCCAAGACCTCTTCGTGGTCTGCAGAAAAGTGGGGGTGGGGGTGGAAAGTTCACACGAAATTCTGTACCCATAAATGGTAGAGCGGGATCCCTTTGTACGCGGCACTTGGTGGAGGTCCACCTTTGTGACACAATTCCCAGTTGGCCGTGGAAACGCCACAACGTGGGCTCACCAGGACCTAAAGGCCTGTGGCGCTGGCTTTTTCAAACTTTCTGGGCAGGAGCCACACCATGCGCTGGGACCTTGCCAGCGCCAGAGCCGCGGCTCTCTCACTCTCTGGAAGTCAGAAGAAGCCACCAGCACCCGCGGAGGCCTCAGAGGGAGAAGACTAGGAACCTAGAAAGCACAGAGAGCGGGTGGGCAGGCCACTCCTGGTTGGTCCCCGCGCCCAGGCCGGGATTTACCTTCTAGGTAGCAGCTGGAGGACGAAGAGAGCCCCTTCTTGGATTTGCAGCCCACCAACTTCAAGCAGATCTCCAACATGGTCCCGCGGCCACGGCGAAGGCCCCACCGCCTGGGCCCCCAGCCCCGCCAGGCCGCGCTCTACGCGCTCCCAGCACGGCCCGCGCCCCGGCCCGCGTCCCGCCTCCCGCCTAGGCCGGTAACAAAGGGCCCTGCGCTCCGCCCCGCCCGCCCCTTAACCCCTTCCAGGCAGAAGGCAGGCTCCACGCCCTCCCAGCTGCGTCGCAGCGGTGGCGCAGCCCTTGTTGCCGCGTGTCCGGGAAGGTCGGTGGAAATGCAAATTCCTCTCCACTTACCAAGACTGATCTCGCTTATATTTGGGGAGCAACTGTGATTAAACCTAAAGTGGGTGTCTGAGGTATGTGAACAGTCAGGGCTGGACCCCACTAATACCGGACGCTGCTCCAACCATCCATTTAGACCTGGAGATGTGAGTTTTAGTTTAGGGAACTGTCTCTACAGTGCATGTTCATTGTGGGCTGAAGAGGCGGCCCTTCCTGACCTCATTTTCAGGAGAACTTTACCTCTGTTTTCAATGCCACGGGTAATCAGCGTTTGAATTCATTTCACGGTGTTTTTACCTTTTCCTAAACGCTGGCTTACCAGAGGTTACCAACAAGATTTTAATTAAGCAATGGTCATAGCAGTGGGCTACTGGCACTAAGTTGGTGGGAAACAAGGACCCCAACTACAGCCAATCTAATAAAAACTCACCCATGTTCTAATGACAAAGGGAAAATAAACTTATGAGATAAGCCATATAACCAAGTCTGGTCCAATCTTTGCACTTGAAGAGATGACCTGTACTGGGATGGTTCTCTATGAGAAGTATTCCATGTGCCTTGCCACCCATGGGACCTGTGCACTGTAACCCTGTGAGGAAAGTCAGATCCTGACCCTGGTTCTTCATGTGAAAACAGACAGTCTAGAAGGTCACATGGTGGAAACCAGAAGACATGTGCTCAACTAGGATCTGCCTGGTTCCAAAGTTTGGCCTCTTGGCTACTAAGCGGACAGCACTGGGTAGCTAGAGCCATGATCACATGGCAAAAGTTATGACCTGTTTCAGAGAAAAATTTGGTTAAAGGACTTTGGTTCCAAAAGAAAGAAAAGCTGGGCAATGGCGGAGCACGCCTTTGATCCCAGCACTTGGGAGGCAGAGGCAGGTGGGTCTTTGAGTTGGAGACCGGCCTGGTCTATAGTGTTCCAGGACAGCCAGGGCTATACAGTGAAACCCTTTAAAAATAACCCCCACCCCAAAAAAACAAGCAAGGATAGGGGACAGGGCGGGACCCTGGTTCCCGGCTGGGCTACCCTACAATACTGATTACTAGGATGTCTGGAGCATCGGCACAGCGAAGGAGCAGGTCTCCACTTAGGTCTACCTAAAACAGCAGATGTAATCAAGAGTGCCACGTCTGTGTCTGGGACAGGCCTCTCAGCCAGGATGTCACACACTTTTTGTGCTAATCAACACTAACATATATTTGTGCTGAAGCCAAGTGGATCTACTTTGCTGCTAATACAGGTGCCAGACCAGGCCTCACAAGTACCCAGAACTCATGCCACTCAATCTTCTGGAGAAAAGGACCAGAGTGACCAAGAGACCACGGTCCCAACTGGATACTTTCCTGATCCTGGAAGACCATTTTCTGCGAGCTCCCACATGCTGACTAGTGTTGTCTTGATCCCGCCAACCTCTACGTGATGCCAAAAGTAACACTGAGAGAGGTGCCGCCACTTCCCATGACGCAGGGCCTGCCTGTTCTGCTACCACTCGGAAAGTCCAGGGGTCTTGGATCAGGTTATAATAAAGTCGGTCATAGAGCATATCAGATCACAGGGTTATATTCAGATTGGCAGCTTAATGCCAAGAACTACACATTAAAGGGCATTCTGAAATTCTAACCACATCCTTGAATACTCTTTAATACAAGTCAGACATTCACGTGTGCTGGACTTCATGCTGGGATGTAAGCCTGTTTTTAAAAGCTAATGACTACTACTAATATTCTGCTTTTATGGCAATGACCTTATCCTCTGAAACCCTCTCTCAAGGTGAGTAATGCTTCTAAATTGTCTAGATTCGTTACAATTAAGATAAAAACTATTCAATAGGCCAGGCAACACACTCAAGCAGCAGCGCTCATGGTAGCCATTGCCAAGTTGCACACAAACACAAACTGACTGAACTTCTATCCAGCTATAGCTTTTGAACTCTTGCAAGATAGGGAGAGTGCTGTGTACAAGCACATATCTGCATACATGCAGGCATATTGCTGTATACATAATAAATAAATCTTAAAAATTAAAAAGAACTTGGCACCTAAGCTTCCATGTCTGAGCACAGCAGAACCCTGTCTGAGTTGCAGCCTACTGCTTCAGAATGTGTGGGCTAAACTGCTAAAGCCCCAGAGGACCCAACCAGGGGCCATTTTGGAAGAAGGAAGGAAAGGCTGCTACTGGATCCTATCAGGAATGGGACAGACCTGGATGGATGGATGGATGGATGGATGGATGGATGGATGGATGGATGGATGGATGGGAAAGCCAGCGGGCGGGCAGATGGACGGACGAACTCCATGAATTTGGAACTCATCTGAAAACAACTTGTAGATTTAAGAAATACATCACAGTAGAAGTAATTAATAAAAGAGGGACTCTAAAATTTTAGATTGGATTTATTTTAAATTTGGGGTTCAATCTCTTTTTTAAAATGGGGCAGGCACCTACCATAGCAGTGGGTCAAGAGGAGGCAGGAATGTGGGAGAGGGACTGGAGTGGGAGTGTGAGTGGGGAAGGTAGGTGAGTCTGGCCAGGGGGCGGCCTGGGCCCTCCACAGCTGAACCCTCCGTCTTTTCAGCACAGCTGGTTGTGCTGGAGGAACAGGGATGGTCTGTTTCACAAGTTCAGCCAATACAGCCCACAGCCTCTCTGTTGGCCAGTTTCTCTAGCTTGGACCATCTGTCTGTGTGGAGCTGATCACAATAGCTACACCACTTCACTGCCCTCAAGGACGCATGTCCCTGGTAACCCTTGGAACCTTTCAGTCATAACTGTTTGTCTGCAGTCATGGATCACTAAGGTCCAGTGACTCCAGTCAGGCAACTGACAAGGCCAAGCTGTAGAGCTTGGAAAAGCTTAGGCCATGTTGGAGACCTGCTTGAAGCTGGTGGGCTGCAAACCCAAGAAGGGCTGTCCTCCAACTGCTACCTGGAAGGTACACTCTGGTGGGAGTGCTGGGGGACCCTCCAGGACTCTCCTGCCTGTGCCCTGCACATGCTCTAGGTCCCTAACCTTCCCCTTCTGAGGTCTCAGCAGGTATTTGTGGGTTGAGCAGACAGCCTCATTCAGAGCCCCGATTTCCTCATCCGTGAGGTAGTGGGAGTGTCCTAAGAGTGGTCTCCACAGTGGAAATAACATATGGAGGCCTTGATACAGAAGGTGCCTAGTGGCTGCTATAGCATTTTCCAGAGGACTCTGCACTAGTTAAGGACAGCACTCCTGCATGAGTACTGGGTGTATGTTGAGACACAAATGAATACTCTGCATCAAGAATGACTGGAGATGGGACTGGAGAGACAGCTCAGTGGTTAAGAGCACTGTCTGTTCTTTCAGAGGTCCTGGAGTTCAATTCCCAGCAACCATAGTGGCTCACAACCATCTGTAATGGGATCCGATGCCCTATTCTGGTGTATCTGGAGACAGTGACAGTGTACTCATATATAAAAAAAAAAAAAAATAAATCTTTAAAAAAAATGACTGGAGACAGCACAACATGAATTAGCTCTGTGGTGGTTTGTACTTGCTTGGCCCAGGGAATGGCACTATTTGGAAGTGTGGCCTTGTTGGAGGAAGTGTGTCACTGTGGGTGTGGGCTTTAAGACCCTTATCCTAGCTGCCTGGAAGCCAGTCTTCTCGCACCAACCTTCAGATGAAGATGTAGAACTCTCAGCTCCTTCTGAACCATGCCTGCCTGACTGCTGCCATGCTCCTGCCTTGATAATGGCCTGAACCTCTGAACAGGCAGCCCCAATTAATGTCCTTCCTTCTAAGAGCTGCCTTAGTCATGTGTCTGTTCATAGTAGTAAAGCCCTAACTAGGACGCTCTGGAAGGGTCGGGGTTGCTCGGGTTCAAATGTCATAGAGCCTACCTGACATCTACCTGACATCTACAGCTGACGTTTGGGAGACTGAGACTTAGACTTAACCAGCCCCTCTACCCTCACCTTCACCAGCCTCTTGCAGACTCAACATACCATGTACATGCACACTGCAGGCTGCCCTGCACATCATAATAATGCTCCTTGTCTGGTCCATCCTCTTGGGATGTCTAGACTGTGATTCTCAGTGAGGGCCCAAAGCAAATTCTCTTTCTAGAAAACTTCATAATTTGGAAGGTGGAGGCAAAAGATCAAGAGAACAGCTTAGGCTAAGGAGACCCTGTCTTAGAAAACAAAACAAAAATTTCATATACTATATATACACATGACTTTACTATAGTTTATAAGTAAAGGGTATAAACCTATTTGGTCAAAAAAAACCTGGGTTGGGGATTTAGCTCAGTGGTAGAGCGCTTGCCTAGCAAGCGCAAGGCCCTGGGTTTAGTCCCCAGCTCCGAAAAACAAAACAAAACAAAACAAAACTTAGTTTGATGAATAATAGTGCATCCATGTTAATCACTTTTTACTTTTAATCAACGTAATATATACACTCTGCTAAAAAAATCAAGCAGCATGAAGGTTCTTTTAATAGTCTTAAGATTAAAATTAAACCTACACATGGTGGCACCCATCTTTGATTTCAGCACTCCAGCGTCAGAGGCAGGTGGATCTCTGAGTTCAAGGCCAGCCTGGTCACATAGGGGATTTAGGCCAGCCAGGGTATACTCTGAAAACCTACTGAGAAAGGAGGGAAGAAAGAGAGGAAGGGGAGAGGGAGGGAGAAAAGAGAGGTGAGAAGGGAGTGACAGAGACACAAAGACTAAAACTAGTCCTGCAGCGTACTCTGGTCTGGTCACAGAAATGCCTCCTTTGGGTGTCTAATCTTAACACTTTGCTGCTCTGGGCTCACTAAGTCACACATCACTTACTAACTCAGTAGAGCAGCATTACACAAAGGTCTAAAGCAGACCTGAATACAATTGTGACAGTCTAGCTGGGTATAGAATCCTCAGCTAATTGGAATTTCCCACAAAGTGGTAATAGTGGCATTCATCTTAATCCCAGCACTTAGAGAGCAGACAAAAGAAGGGTGAGGAATAATTTCCCTAATTTTGAAGGTATTTCTCCATTGTTTTCTAAGTCTACAAGATCGCCATTTAGAAATGCAATCCTATTCTGATGTCTGAGCCTTCATAAAATAGCTTGCTTTTCTCTTAGAAAACTTTTAGAATAGAATTTTCTTTCCCCTTTGGTATTCATAAACTTCACAATGATGTGTCTTGGAGTAGATCTCTTTCATATACAGTAGTTGGGTACCCAAGAGCTATCTAGATCAGAGTGACATCATGAGTTTAGGAAAGCACTTCTCTAAGCTCTGAAGATTTCCCTTTAAAGAAATACGATCAGTGTTAGGAGAGTATGTGTGCCACCGCAAGCTTGTGAAGGTTGCAGAATCACCTCTGCCTTTCTACCTTTCTGTGTATTCTGGGAATTGAACTCAGGCCCCAAGCTAGTGTGGCAAGTACCTTTAACCGCTGGGCCATGTCACCAGCCCCAATTTTTTCTTATAACTGTCTTCTAACTTCTGTTTATTGTTGCTATTATTATTACTTAATTCTCTTTCTGAACTTCTTGCCACTTGGACACTCACACCCTGGAAGGGGCTTTTAACCTCATTATTGTCTTCCTTGGATTTCTTGTACATGTCTTTATGTTTTACATTTTAAGGTAAATTTGATTTTCAAATCTTTGGTAAAATTTTAAATTGGAGTTATAATTGTTTGTTTTTTGACACAGGGCCTCTCTATAGCCTTAGCTGTCCTGGAGCTTACTGTGTGAACCAGGCTGGCCTTAAACTCATAGAGGGCCACCTGCCTCTGCCTCCCAAGTGCTGGGATTAAAGGCAGCACTGCCCAGGCAATGTTTTTATTAGTAAAATATTGATGCTTAGGACTTCAGGGCTATCTCAGCTACATAGTGAGTTCAAGGCTTACCCGGGCCACTTAAGACTCTGTTACACGAACAACAATTAACAACAAAAACAACAACAACAAAAAGTGTTTTTCGGGGTTGGGGATTTAGCTCAGTGGTAGAGCGCTTGCTTGGGAAGCTCAAGGCCTGGGTTCGGTCCCCAGCTCGAAAAAAAAGAACCAAAAAAAAAAAAAAAAAAAAAAAAAGTCAAAAAAAAAAAAAAAAAGTGTTTTTCCTTCTGCTGTCAATAGCACATGCTGTTTGATGCTGTGCTGTCCCTAGGGACCAGAAGACCTGTCCTTTCGAGCTCCTCTTGCATGTCTCTATTCCCACTGAGTTCCTGAGTTTTGTGCATCTATTTCACTTTTTCTAATCATTTAGAGAATTCTCAGAATTTTCAGTGAAACTTAGGTGTTCATTCATTCATTATCTACAAGGACTTAGACTTAAGTCCTGTATCTGGAAAGGGGGTACCACGCTTTGAGGGAAGGAGCTGAGCAGCCCCCACTGCTGGGATCTGGGGGCACTTTTCTGGGGCCATTCCACTTTTTCAATCTGTTGTCTGCTAAGGCCTTGCCCAGCAGGCCCTGGAAAAGGCTGGGCATCTCACCACTCTGCGGACTTCCAACAGCAAACCCCATTCTTAACTATACCACTATGACTAGCCACAGGCTTACCTGAATCCAGCCTGCTTAGCAGGCTCCTGAACCCACAGCATTATGGGAAACACGCCATCTCATGTGACTGAGGTGGAGTAGCGTGCAGGGCTGGGAGCCCTGTGAGAAGTCTCAACACCTTTGCAGGTTGCCCTCTCCAATCCTGAGCGTTCCTCAGTTCCCCACCAGTGTACAGGGCTCTCGGAGGCCAGGCTGCCACTCTGGGCTGCCTCCCATTCCCCAGCACACGCTGCATTTGTTACTCACTTCCATCTTCCCTCAGGTTCCCTCTATCCTTACACATCTTCAGTTTAAAAACTGTATTTCTATGTGTGGCTCATGCTCACAGTCCAAGGACTCAGGAGTCTGAGGTCAGAAAGACTGCCATCAGTCTGAGGTCTAGCTGGGCTCCACAGTAAGGTAGGCTCAAAGCAGCAAAATCTTCCTGTCATTTCAGTGGGGCAGGAAGAGGGATGGGGAAACAGTCCCTTCTCATAGACAGCTCTGTGCATCTTACAAGTGTCGCAGCTGTGCCTAAGGTTAAACAACTTGCATCAAGTCACCCGCACTTTGGTAGCAAAACCAGGCATGGAACCCAAACCCTAAAAGCCCTTTCTTACGTTTTCTTCACAGATAACATCCACTAGATCCCATAATTAACAAGAATGTGATGGTGAGGAGATGGGTTAGTCAGTAGTGTCTGTCATGCATGTACAGGACCTGAGGTTGGATCTCCAGCACCCACCTAAAAGCAAAGCCTAGTGGGAGGTCTGTAACCCTGGTACTGTGGAGGTAGAGACAGGAAGACCCCTGGGGTCTGCTGAACAGCCTTGTATCCAACTACGAGCTCCAGGCTCAGTGAGGCCCTGCCTTAAAACACTGAGAGTGACTGGAGAAAACACTCAGTGTTGGCCTGGGACCTCAATGCAAGGCGCTCGCACACATGCACACACACACACACACACACACACACACACACACACACACACACACACACACACACACACACACACACACACACGGCCATCAGGGTGTGAGGTAATCAAGAAGACATTGGGCTGAAAAACTAAAACTGTTTCAGTGAACAGGTCTCAGCTTTGCTGATGAGGATCCAGGCTCCAAGTCCTTACATCCACTCACACGGGCACCTTAAGGTTTGCTTGTAAATAGGAATCTTATTAAACACAAATAACACAGAGCCCAAGAGCACTCTTGTTCTATTCTAAAGCCCAATTTCAACTGTAGTTATTTTTCATGCTTGCACAAATGTCTGTTTTCCTGTCCTTGGGTTCATTCTGCAGTGAGGGTCAAATAATTTGTGATTATTTGAAATACTATCTTGTTTTCTTCTCACCTGAATATTGAATAAAGATTTAAGTCTCCACAGCCAAAGTTAGCACAACCCTTTAAATGCTAACATTCAGAAGGCTGAAGCAAGAAGATCATAGATTCTAGGTCAGCATCAGCTGGTAGCCCCTGTCTCCACCACAAAAAAAAAAAAAAAAAATATATATATATATACTATTAAAGCCCTACATCCTTAGAGCTAACATCTGTGAAATAAGAAGTCTCACGGGGGAACTTACAAGCCCAGGTGGACTCTGTTACCCTATCATCCTTTTGCTTCAAGGCCAGCAGCACTGTGCTTGGCTACTGGGGTTTGGTTAACTTGGAACTGGGAAGCTAACAGTTAATGTCTTTCCTCTCTTTCCCTAAGACTAAAGGAATCTGCACAGCGGCCTAGGAGATCACGTTACTTTTGGGGGTGGGGAAGAAGGCAGCTGGAGAGGAGTGCAGAGAGAGGGCTCCAAGGGAAAGAAAACAAGCTGTCCAACTCTCTGCACAGTGTAAACTCAGCTGGGAGGAGGAGGTAGAAGCGCCATGTTTACCCAAGTTATCAGCCATGGTGCCCTCCCTTGGTCTGGCAGCCTAGTTCTGCACCCAAGCAAGCAAAAGCTTGGGACCTGAGGAATGTAGCTTATGTTCGAGTCTTAAAAGGATCTGCACTGAGCGTCCGGCTGGCAATGTTTTAGACACAAGAATAGATGGGGCTGTCTTCCCTCCACTCAGAAGAGCAAGGACAGTACTTGGACAGGCCTGCTCTTCCTCCTTAAAGTGGCAGATGGAGCACATCGATGGTTCACAGCTACGTTACGAACACGGAAGGAAGGGCAGCAGTTGACCTGAAGAGACTCCTCAAGGAACAGTGTGCTTAGCGCCAGGAAAGGGCCACATCTGGGTTCCTGTGCCCCTTGAACAGAGAAGACAAAACTGGGCTTGCTTCCCAAAGGTCACTTTCCTACCAGCTAGCACAGAAGGTGCATGGCACAACACAGGGTCTCCAACTGATCTCCACTGAGTGTGATTCCCTAAGTGTGGCAGCAGTGGGTTTTGTGTCGCCAGAGAAGTGATGAAGCATTATTGCTGGTGTATCTGTGAGGACAGGGTTAGATGGGATGAGCCTTTGAGTGAAGGGACGGCCTTTATCCTATCAGCAGAGGGCCTCACAAAAGGAAGAAAAAGGAGGGTGATGTTTACCTTCCCTGGGTCTGACTGCTTGAACAGGACAGGATCTTCTGCTCTCCATGTTCCCAATTCAAGACATTTGTATCTCACACTGCCCTCGGGTCTCAGACCTCTAAAAACACCACCAGCTTTCTCTAGCGTGCAGTGTGGATGGTGGGACTCCAGGGCCTAAATTCTCATGAGTCCAAACTTAAAATAAATCTCTCCAGAGAACATAGGGGAGAAATGGTATCAGTTTGAGGAATGCAAATCCATGTATCCTACCATGAATCTGATACATAACTACATCCCAAAATGCAGCGAACCCTTCCTGCCCAGTTAGAACATGTTCAAACTGGTTTAAAATGGGCAAAAGAGTCATTGGCGTGTCACCAAGAACCAAAACAAATGGGTGATAAGCACCCAGGCCAGGCAATGGTGGCATACACCCTTAATCAAAGCAGGAGGGAAGCAGGCAGGTTCTAGGCCAGCCTGGTCTGCTTCTAGGGGACAGAAGCACAGTGAGCTCCCCATGTCCGCTGCAGCGAGCTTCCACCTCACCTCACTCCAGGGCTACAGCCACAGACAAAGCACTAGCAAACGCAAGGCAAGGCAATGGACACACAGCTCCTTTATAAAGGAGTTTTTCCTGGGGAGATGGACAGACAGGTGAGCTCCAGGTTCAGAGAGAGACTCTGTCTCAAAAATTAAGGTGGAGAGCACTGGAGGAAGACACCGGTGGTTCTCTGACCTCTGCTCGACATACAGAATTCCAAGACAGATAGGGCTTCATAAAGAGACCACGTCTCAAAACAAAACAACTAAAGCTGGGATAAAACACTGTGAGCTAAGCATCAATTGAAGAGGGAGGAGAGTATATCCACACGTGAACTGTGTGAGAATGTTCACAGTAGCCCCAGTCACCAAGGTCCCAATGCCCATCAGGTGGCAAATGAGTAATCAAGTGTCCCTCAGTAATGGGGTAAGCTCCAACAGCAAGCAGTGAGGTGCTGGTGCTATGCTACTACCTGGACAAAGCTCTAGAGCATGACAGTCAGTACAGCGCCTGCTACACATCAGGAGAACTTAGGTCCATATAACACCTCATACAAAGCCAGATGTGGCAGCACGCACTGGGCAGATGGAGACATGATTACCTAGTGGACTGATGGGTGAGCTCCAAGTTCAGGGAGAGCAATGGAAGAAGAGCCCTAATGAGATCACAGAGCTGTCACAGCCCCACCCTCCTGACACCTCCAGCCAGCACATACACAACGGGTTTCTGCTAGGGAGTGGGGGAGGGGAATGCCATACATACAGATGAGGCCATGGTATTCAGGCTGATCCCAGGAGAGGCACAGGGGAAGCCAGTGCCTGGTACAGCTGGGACCAAGACAGAGACCATGCCTCCCAGTCAGGAAGCATAAGACGTTCTCAGTGGCATAGCAGCTTCCTAGGCTGGGTCTTCAGAGACAGAGAGCAGTGCTCACATACACCGTGGGCCCACCAGTTGAATCCTTGTGGAAACCAAGTATTATATAGAATTGGATGGGTCAAATACTTACAGCATTTAGACCTGCTGCAGAAAAAGTTCTAGAAAATAAACATCATGTTCCTAAAATGCTGAGGCAGCTTTGTCCAATTAGCTTTTAGGATCAATTAACAATCAGTATCTCATGAATCATAGGCTTATAATAAACAAAGGAATTTTAAGAATCAGGCAAATAGGAATTTTCAGTCCTGGTGAAACACTCATGAGACACTCACTGGGAAACAACAGTTGTGCCAGTCTGGACCTGAGGTCACTCCCCAGAACTCATGTAGGGGTGGAAGACGGAAACTGACATCCAAAAGTTGTCCTCTGATCTCCATACAAGCACTGTGGTATGGAACCCCATCACACACACACACACACACACACACACACACACACACACGAGATTTTAATAATAACAATTTTTAGTATTGTTTGGTCTTCTCTTCCATTTTCTCACCTTCCTCAGAGTGGGTAAAGGCAGGCAGGGAAGAAGTGCAGGGTAGCAGGGCCTGGTTCTGTCTGCTTCTGTGGAGCCAGCTCCCTGCTCAGGGCTCACTTATCCAACCTGACCCAAAGGTAACACAGCTCATCACTTACAGGGTGCATGAGCTTCCCTCAGGAAAAGCAGTGTCACAGAGCTGCAGGTGAGGGGCAGGAGTTGGGGGGCTATCTAGTTCTCTTGAGGACAGAAGACACTAGGTCCACTGTATGGGGACGAAACCATCCTTTGTCCCATGGCACCAGATCACTTGTGGGATGCTGGCAGCCCTGCATGGCACACTGCTTGTCTTTCTCATTTCCTGTTCCCAAGAGCCTCATGGGGGAATTTGGCAATATTCCATAAAAGCCAAAATTGCAAACATATTTGCCCTCTGACCCATCAACTCTTCTGTGGATTTACTTTACAAACTTACCTGTGCATGTACACACACACACACACACACACACACACACACACACACACACACACACACACACACAGCACTGTTTAAATATCAAAAGTATCATCATTAAGTTAAATTCTAGATTAACTTTCCAGTGGGGTGCATGAAACCCCCGAGAAGTGTGTGGGTGGGTACTTGTCAAAAGGGAACCACTGTGAGGCCCTCATGTTCATTCATTTCTTCTCTGAAACTGTCAAGATCCTGGCCATTAACTCCCTTTTCCAATGTGGTTTCAATGTCTGCTGCTCCCCAGGAGGGGTGGCCACCTCTATCTTGGTGGTTGTCAGCATTCCTGGACACCAAACCATAGGATACATGGAGAACACATCACTGTGGAAAAAAGTGTATCAGAAAGACAAGTAATTAAAATGTCACCAGGGGGCCAGAAAGATGGCTTGTGGATAAGGCTCTTGCCCAGCAAGGGCCCCATAGCAACTCCCACAGTTGTCCTCAGATCACAACACATGTGCTGTGGCATACACACATGCACTCATGTGCATACATGCACAAAGATACACACAATACAATATGCATCATTAAGTCATCAGGAAATAAAAACTGAGTACTCTGCAAACATTTTCTGGAGAATCTACCGAGAGCTGGTGTTCACTTTGGCTCTAAGACTGGGGTTGTTTACCTTGGCTCTAGGACTGGGGTTGTTTACCTTGGCTCTAGGACTGGGGTTCTCAAGCTGTGGTCTCAATCCCTTGGAAGGTCAATTGACTCTTTCATAAGGGTCGCCTAAGACCATCAGAAAACATAGATATTTCTATTATGATTCATAACAGTAGCAAAATTACAGGTATGGAGTACAAATGAAAATAATTTTATTGGGGGGAGGGTCACCACAGCATGAGGTGTTAAAGGCAGCATTAGAAAGGTTGAGAACTGCTGATCTAGGGTCACAATGGTGACAGGCATGAGAAAATTCCCCCCCAAACCCCCCCCCCCGAGAGAACATTCAGGTTGAGAAGAGACACAACAAACTAGGGAAAGGCTGTGAGTCTGCAGAGCTAATCCACACAAGAGGTCTGCAGTTTTAGATATGGTGGCCAGGAAAGCCACCTCTGAAGATTACCGCAGGTAAAAGAAAGAGGGACGTATGGGACAAGTGCTGTCCTGGCAAGAGAACTATGTGCAGAGGCTCTGCACAGGAAGGACAACTGGGGGAGGTTCAAGGAAAAGCAGAGGCCAATATGGTGGGACACGTGGAGGTGTGTGTGGTGTGTGTGTGTGTGTGTGTGTGTGTGTGTGTGTGTGTGTGTACATGTGGAGGGGGGGGTTATATGTGTGAGCAGATGAAAAGCAAATCTTTAAAGATGAATCTGGAAACAGTTGTGTGAGACCTTCATAACAAAGACTATAAAATACTACAAAAAGGAATCAGAAGTTCTAAACTCCTGGGAAAGTAATGACTGCGTGCTGGGATGAGACAACTCCAGATGTCGGCTGGGGTTACAGAGTCAATCCTATCTCAACAAAGACCCAGCAGGTTTCTATAGAAATGAATGAGCCTAAACTTAAGGTGCAAACCTGAAGACTGAAATAGACAAAGCGGCTTTGGTAGTAATATGGAAGACTGACACAGTCAACTACAGGTCTGCTATAAACTAAAACAGTAAGTACATCAGCAATTGAAAGGATGGTGAGCAGGAAGTGGACTCTCACACGAGTCCTCAGCCAATTCCCAGCAGTGATGAAATCTGTAGGGAGCAGAGTGACTGCAGCAAGGGGGTGGGGCTTATTCGGCCTCCTGACTGCCACAATGATTAAGCAACAGCTTCTGACACCATACCTTCCCAGATGGCAGTGTCCTCTGATGAGCCAGAGTAAACCCTTCTCTTCTCCCTTTAGGTAGTCTCTTAACAAGACCAGACTGAGTACTGTCCTGTGGCACCTAGACAAGGCTGCCCCAGGATGTCCAGATGCTTTGTTAAAGAATTACGGAGCCTGGTAGAGTGGCTAGTAATAGGACTCAGTGGTCAGGAGTGCCTGCTGCTCTTGTAGAGGTCCTGGGTTCAGTTTTCAACACCTAAGTTCAACCACCTATAATTCCAGCTCCTGGGGATCTGACACCCTCTTCTGCTCTTTGAGGGCACCTGCAAGCACATACACAAGTGCGCACACACACACACACACACACACACACACACACACACACACACACACTGACATAATGTTGCTGTACACTATGTAAAGATTATCCTTATGTTATTCAAATGCTGATTTCTCTGCTCCCAGATCTGGTTGCAATCCAGACATGGCATTGTAATGCTTATAATTATCTCCTGCGTGAATGTTGTGTAAGCATTGTTCAGCATTTATTCTCTGACTTGTCAATAAAAGCTGATCAGCCAATGGCTGAGAGGAAAGAGAATAAGGCTGGACTTCTATTGGAAGGGGGAAGGGCTGGTGAGAGGGAGAGGATTCATCACAAGAAAGGGTTCAGGAGACATCATGGGAACACACCTGGAGCAGAGAGAGCCAGACCAATACTAAAATGCAAGTATCTCCGGGATTTGGGCTAAGAGGTAGCCAGATCAGCTTAAAGGAACAGAATAAATTAGTAACTACTCAGCTGCTGTGCTGTAAAGCCTATCAAATAATCTTAGTCTCTGTGCATTTATTTAGGAGCTAGCCAGGAGAGAGAAAAGATTATCACTTTAAAAAAATGCTTTTAGGGGCTGGAGAGATGCCTCAGCAGTTAAGAGCACTGACTGCTCTTCCAGAGGTCCTGAGTTCAAGTCCCAGCAACCACATGGTGGCTCACAACCATCTGTAATGAGATCTGATGCCCTCTTCTGGTATGTCTGAAGATAGCAACAATGTACACACATACATTAAATAAATAAATAAATAAACAAATAAATAAATCTTTTAAAATGTTTTTACACACACACAGATAAAAATGACTTTTAAAAAAGAATTATTCATTCAGATGTGTCTATGAGGAAGCTTTAATGGGAGCTTAGCATTTACACTGGTGGAGAGATCACCCTCCCTAATGTGATGGATCTTTCTCCAATCAATCAACTAAAGGCCCCAGAGTGTGACCCACACTGGAGTTGCCAATTCTTCCTTCTGGTCTGCCTGCAAGGCACCTGTGCTTCACCTTTCCTCTAGCCTCACTGCGAGAGCAGTTCTACCTGGGCCAAAAGCTGGCAACCTTCAGGCCGCAACCACCTCACTGGCTCTCTGCAGAGCAGGGGCCTTGCCAACCTATAATTCCAAATCCTTACTATAAATTTCTCACTTTTCAGGACAGACAGACAGAGGGAGGGGGGAGGCATGTGAAAGCCAGAAGAGGTGCTGGATCCCCCAGAGCTGCACTCACAGTGACAGCTGCTTAAGACTGTCAGCTGCGTATGCCAGGGACTGAGCAGCAAGCATTCCTAACTGCTGAGCCTCCCAGCCCTACGGCAAGTGTCTTTCCACACACAAACATGCACACTGCTGAATCTGACCCTTTGTGATCCTGATGAAGAGATGGCACTGCTCGTTATATGTCCTTTAAAGGCCTCCCTCTAAGCCACGTTACAGCTTCACATATTTCATCCCGGAAAACCTGCCTAAGGGACAATGTCCATGGATGGGGAAAGGTGAACAATTCTTGTTTTTTTCTTGTGCCTAGAAATTTTTATTTATTAATTTATTTATTTTGAAGACCCAGTCTCAGCCCAGGGTGTCTGGGACTCAGCATTCAGCAAAGATGACCTTGAAGTCCTGATCTTTCTGTGTTCACCTCCCATTTGATGGAACTATAGGTATCTGCCACCACAGAAGCTACTAAACTTTCATTAGTTGATAATAAATACAATTAAATAAAGAAATATGAGCATGTCTACAACAAATGTGGTTTATCTATTCTAAAAAACTGTTCAACTACTAAGAAGGAACAATGACGAATTGTTTCCTAAGTTGCTGGCCATATTGAACATCTTAAACATCAATAACTTTACTCCTGCAAAAACCAGATAAATCTTTCAGAAGAACCAGTAAGTATGGCCTAGAGAGATGGCTCGGAGGATAACAGGACTTGCCATACAAGCATGAGTACCCCAGTACAGGTCCCAGCGCTCACATTAAAAAGCTGGGTGTGGCTGCACACACCTACACCATAGATGGGACGGAGAGGAGGGCCTGGGGGTGCTTGGCTGTTATCAGCTGAGCTCCTCGGTCAAATGAGGCCCTGTCTCAAAGAAATAGTAAAGATGACAGAGAAAGACACCTGATATCCCACTCCAGCCTCCAGGAGCACATACATGTGCAGCTAGCACAGGCACATGTGCACACACACACACACACACACACACACACACACACACACACACACACGATATACAAAAGAAAAAAGCATTGAATCTCCTGACTGTAAAATGACCAAGTTACCCCCTCAGACAATGAATTCCTTTCCTCTTTATCATCAATGAGACTTAATAGCTTTCTGGCATTTTGGGGACTTGTGTTCACAAAATGTTCCATATTTTTACAAAGTTGTCTTTATAATAATTTTACTTATCATTGTGTTTCCAAATTACTGCCTTTCCCTGCTCTGTCTGTGGCTTTGCCAGCATAGCTCCAGTGAGAAAGCTCAGTATCCCTGGCTCAATGAGTCAGAAAAGGGAAGCCAGGAACTGAGTCTTGACATGAGTGATATAACCCTGGAAGAGAGGGATGTGAGGAGCTGCAGCCCTACTGTGTCTCTTGAGAAGACTGAAAGAATACAGAATTCCCACAACAGAACTTCAGACCACCCTGAATGCAATCAGAAATGCTGGCTGTACAAGGCATTGGGGAAACCAAGTCACAGTGTAACCCAAACAAGGTCCTACCTGGTTTGCAGCAGCTCTCACAGCTGTTACATGGGTGACAAGAGGAAACATGTTCCAATGAGTGAGTGAAAGTCTCATTGAGGTCAGAAACCCCAGCAGGGGGACAGAGACAACACAAAGACTCAATGGAAATTCCAGAACTGAAAAACATGAAATACAAGAAGTGAAAAATTCACTAAATGTGCCTAACAGCTGACGAGAGAGGGATGAGGAGTGGAATACCGAGAGAGATAGATGAGCAGGAGCAGCCAACGGCATGGCGGCTCACAACTGCCATCCCAGCATGGGGGAGGCAAAGGACTGAGTATGTGTGCAAGACCAGCCTTGGCCTACACAGTGAGTCTCTGCCCACTTCCCAAAAGGAGTCACAGATAGAAAACCAATACACAAGAGAAGAAAGACTAAAAAAAAAAACAACTAACTCAGAGTAAGATCTAGATGATACCAAGTGGTCAACATGGAGAGCTAGAGTTGCAAGAAAGCAGAAAAACAACGGATGCAAATCGTCTAAGTTTAATGACATATAGAAACTGGAGGCAAACCACTAAATGAACACAAGAAGAATCAAAGCAAGCCACACAGGAAAACCAAGCACCCAAGGCCTTCGTTGAGTTTTTATTTTTATTTTATTTATTTATTTATTTATTTATTTATTTATTTATTTATTTATTTATTTTTTTTGGTTCTTTTTTTTTTTCGGAGCTGGGGACCGAACCCAGGGCCTTGTGCTTCCTAGGCAAGCGCTCTACCACTGAGCTAAATCCCCAACCCCGAGTTTTTATTTTTTTTAAGATAGAGTTTTGATGTTGCCCAGGCCAGTTTCAAAGCCACGATCCTCCTGTGTCAGCCTTCTGGAAAGCTGAGACTGCAGATAGACACCGCCATGATCACTTACGAGCAAACACTGAAGGCAACCATAGAATGATCTAGCAGAGAGAGAGAACACGGCAGCAAGGCAGAAGACTCAGTTCTAGAACACTGCCTTAGACAGGATACTCTTCAGGAATGCAGCCTGGGCTAGGGTTGTAGCTCACTGAGAGCACTTTCTTAGCTTGAGTAAACCCTGTCTTTGATCCCCAGTACACAGAACATCAAAACAAAACAAAACAAATGCCTCGAGAAAGAGGACAGGGCGGGGCTGGAGAGGTGCCTCAGCAGTTAAGAGCGCCAGCTCCTCTTCCAGAGGTCCTGGAGCTCAGAAGTGCCTGTAGCTCCAGTTCCAGGTAATCTGTCACCCTCACATAGACTTAGATACAGGCAAAACACCAATGTACATAAAATAAAAATAAGTAAGTAATCAAAAAAAGGAAGGTCTGATGTGACCCATGGCAAGACAGAATTTTCTAGTTCCTAAGGAAAGGAGACAAAATGGCTATGCAAATCCACAGAACACAGACCCATTTCATCAGAACAGCATGCGGTCCACATGGAACTCACTTTTACATCATGAACAAAAAATGGGCTCTTGTTGTCTCACGTATGTTGTAGGAAACCCCAAATGAAATCATCCCAAAGAAAAGAACCCAGCACAACACACAAAGTGGACTTAACGGTGCTGCACACTGAACCCAGGGCTCCCACTAGACAAGCACTCTACCAGCTGAGTTGTATCCCTAGCCCTGTCAAACTTCTAGAAGCTAAGAAGAACATGTCGACACCAGGGAGATGTTGGCATCTGGCTTACTGGGAAAGCAAATTGATCGACAGTTTTCCTCTAAAACCACAAAGGCCACATAGCATCAAGAGATCGTACAGACAGCACGCCTGTCCTCCAGGGGTAAAGGAGAAACTCAGGTATTCAGAGACGAAGGAAATTAAGAGACTGTCACAGCAGACCCACTGAGAGGGAAGAAAGGCAACATGGGAGCAAGCTGTGCCTTCCCCACGACACAGTGCCTCTACACCCCTCACCAGCCCAGAGCCACTGGGACTGCCGCCTAAGCTCACCAAACACAGCTCCAGCATTAGTTTCCTTCAGCGAGGCCCCCGCACCTCACGCCCACAGCTGAATGACTCCCCAGCTCTCAGCAAGTTCTACTGGGTGCTGGAAAAGAGCATTAGGGCAGCTATTCTGAATTCATACACACCATGGAGGTGGCTATGCATTTTAACCTGTTTGTTTTTTTCATTTCATTAAATTTTTAATCTAATGGGGATGGAAGACCCTCCTACTGTTTTTAAAATTTTTATTACTAAGAATATAATATAATTACAATATTTCCTCTTCTCTTTCCTCCTTTCAAGCCCTTTCCAACACCCTCCTTGTTCATTTTCAAATTCATGGGCTCCCTAATCAGTACAATGTCTGTCTGTCCTGTCTGTGTTCTCAGGGCTTACTGACCATTTGGCATTGGCTAACCACTTGGCTGACCGACCATTTGGCACTGGATAAGCTCTTGGTGTGCTTCCCTGGGGAAGGCTGTTCTCTACTCTCCACGCTATGGCTGCTGCAGTTGTGTGGGGCTGAGGCCTTGTCTCTCTGCCTCTGCACTCCTCCTGTTCACTTGGGTATGTCTACTGTCGGGCTGTTCAGCTCCTGTGTCAGGCAGTATGTTGGTGAGACTGTAAGTGTAGCTTCTGCCATCTAGACAACAGCTTCACAGCAAACCCCCATGCTCTGGCTCTTAGACGCTTCCCTCCCCTCTTCTGCAGTGCCCCTGGGCCTTAGGTGTCGTAGATGTATCCATTGGTACTTATTTGGCTTCACAACTCTGCATTTTGACTGGTTGTGGTTTTCTGTAATAGTCTCGCTATCTGCTGCGAAGAAAGCTTTCTTGTCAGTGTGTGAGGGCTGCACTGTGAGTTCTGAGGACAAATGTTTAGGGTGTAGTTAGGAATTATGCTGGCTTAGTAATGCAGCAGATACAGGTTCTCCTCCAAGGTCCACGGCTTCACTAGCCCTGAGTGGTTGGCTAGGTTTCTAGCACCAAGCACGATTCCCTTCTTGGATAACACGACTTAAGTCCATCAGAGGGCTCTTGGTTACTGCCAAGGTATGTGTACCACACCCTGCGTCCTTAGGGTCATCAAGCCATGGCCGGTCACTGCTGTGGCTCACAGGCATCATGGCTGGGTAGGACTCCTGTCTGCCTCCCTCCTTTGGAAGCTTGTGCAGTGCCTTTCAGTACCTTGAACGCTAGTTCTCAGCAAGGAAGGATTTATTTAGATCAGTTCCAGCTCAGGGCCCCTGGGCTCTTAATTCGAAGTGCCTGGTGTCTTTAGCAATAAGGACTTACCTTCCACCTTTGGGGGTGGGGGCAACAAAGGACAACAGCAATAGTCTATAATATTAGGGAGACTCTTGGACAGCCCTGACCAACGAAAGAGGGCTTCAAAAGAGGACTTCTCATGCCTGGAGTTGGGGTTTTTGTTAAGTGGACTTTGGTTCTGGGGCCAGCATTGCCAGCCCAGATGGGAAAACTTCATTTAAACTATATGTGTATGTTAATCCACAGACTTACATGTATTACAGAGTTTTAGGTAAATAGCTAACAGTATGACTCTTTATGACTTTTCCAGGCATCCGGTAATTTTACTGTCCCTTCTTTTGTATTTACCCCACTTCTCTCCCTGTTAGACACCTCCCTCCTTTCCCACTTCTCCGACCCTTTCCCATTCTTTTTTTGAAGTGGGACAATCTTTTTTTTTTTTTTTTCGGAGCTGGGGACCGAACCCAGGGCCTTGGCGCCGCTAAACAAGCGCCCCACCGCTGAGCTAAACCCCAACCCCCATTCTTTTTTTTTTTTAAAAAGGTTTATTTATTTATTATGTATAAGTACACTGTGGCTGTCTTCAGACACACCAGAAGAGGGCATAAAATCTCATTACAGCTGTGAGCCACCATGTGGGTGCTGGAAATTGAACTCAGGACCTCTGGAAGAGCAGTCTGTACTCTAAACTATTGGGCCATCTCTCTAGCCCCCTGTTCCCATTCTTCATCTTTTTTTTTTTCTTTTCTTTTCTTTTTTCTTTTCTTTTTTTTTTTTCCAGAGCTGGGAACCGAACCCAGGGCCTTGTGCTTGCTAGGCAAGCGCTCTACCACTGAGCTAAATCCCCAACTCCCGTTCCCATTCTTAAAGAAGCACTATTCTTGTGGAAAGTGGCCTGGAGTACAGCAGGAAGGTCAGAAGGAAACACTAAAGACACAAGTGTCTCATTGCACGCAGGTACCACAAATGATATTGTGTTGTAAAATTCCAAAGGTGAGGAGAAGCACTCTTGAGCTCATGTGGAGTATGCCTCCTCTGCACAGTCATGAGGGGACTCTGTCAGTAGACTTGTAGTAAATATTTGCTTTTAACTGGGTACAGGGTTCCTGCTTCTTGTCATTCATCTCTCTCCCTTTCCTACATACCTGGGTCATCTGATCACCAATTTAAAATGAACTTCACGTGCTGTTAGAGATTACACTGACAGTGACAGCAGTAAGAAGTACAGCTCTTGGGGCTGGCAAGATGGCTCAGCAGGTGAGGGCACTCGTCGCCAAGCCCTATGACCTGAGTTCAAGCTCCAGAACCCATATGGTGGAAGAAGAGAACTCATTCCCTCAAGTTGTCCTCTGATCTCCATACATGCTCTTCCCTTGCTCCCCACTAAATAAGTAAATGTTAAAAAAAGAAAAAGAAGTTTTGTTTTGTTTTTGACTAAAAAACACACTTTCCTAAATCCCAATTAAACTCCAGCTCAGGGCGTCTTGTTAGAAACGTCCAGCCTTTGTCTGAGAAGTGGACATTTCCTTTTATGCAGAGCCATGGGCTAGAATGCCTCCAAAACACACAGAAAGAAATGTCTCCAACATCTAGGCATGCAGGAGGGCAGGAGACACACGACATCTTAGCAACACCTGAGACAGGTCATGAGAAAGACTTCTGCCTTTAACATTTTCCAGTAAAGAAGGAACACATTTCAAAGTTTGCTTCAAAAGTTTCATCCCAAGGATGTGCTTCAAGATAAGAATGAAAAGTTAACACGTGCGGGTCAGGGGTGTTGGCGCCTTTAGCCCCAGCACCTGGGAGCCAGATGCACAGGTCTCTGTGAGTTTGAGCCAACCCCGCCTACAGACAGTTCTAGGACAGTCAGGACTATGCAGAGAGACCCTGCCTCCAAAACACGCAAGTTAACCACCCGCCAGCACGATGAACCTGTGCTCCTTCTGGCCTGCAGGAGAAATTAAAGTGAGAAAGAGACGATGAGCACGGAGGCAGAGTCTACAGACACAGCACGGGAGAGGGCAGCAGGCACACGTGCACTGTGTTTTGGGGGCAAAGACTCCTGTTTGGAAATGCCTGGGACAACTGGCACACACAGGCCACAAAGGCCTTGCGACAGACGTGAACGTGATGTGACACAGCTATGTGTTGGGTGCTCTGTCCACAGTCGCCACCTAATACACCGGATACTCGTAACACACATGATCTACTATGCAAAGAAAGCATTCCGAGTGGTACGTGGCGCAGCAAGTGTGCTGTGTGTGCAGCTCTAGTTCTTGCTTTGGGCTACACGCCCCCACATCCCGCTGTTGACTATGGACCCAGTTTGGAATGAGTATTGACAAGTGGCGAAGCAGAGCACAGGCATGGTCCCCCATCAGAGGGGCTCACACGGTCCTGGAGGAGACTGTATCACACTGGCTGTAAACTGCAGTGAGGGCTTCAAAGACAAGAAAAGCTCCTACGAGGGAATGAAAATTACATGTTACATAAAAGGTTCTTAATAAATCGCGTGTGTGGTAAAAAAAAAACCTTTATATTTCCCATTATTTTTAAGAGTCTTAAGTAGCCAGTGGTATTGCACACCTTTAACCCCAGCACTCCAGAGGCAGAGGAATCTCTGAGTTCAAGGTCAGCCTGGTCTACAAAGCAAGTTTCTGGACAGCTAAGGTGGTTTAAAAAGTTTCAAAAACAAAAACAAAACAAAAAAAGCTTTAAATAAAGGAAATTGGGGTTGGGGATTTAGCTCAGTGGTAGAGCGCTTGCCTAGCAAGCACAAGGCCCTGGGTTCGGTCCCCAGCCCCGAAAAAAAAGAAAAAAGAAAAAAAAAAATAAAGGAAATTGCTTTCAGACGAGTAGGAGTATAGACAAATATCTCATTTTGTATTTGCACCCGCTCTTTAAAATTTTAATATCATGGCATTCATTATATGTTATGGAATTCTATACCTTACTTTAAAACATGTTAACAACTTAGGTAGCCTATTCCAGCTCTTGTTGGATTTTTCATATTTACAAAGTAACAAAAGCTCATTCTCTCTCACTGTCCAAGGTGACTTTCAGACCTCAGAGCTCCTTGATGGTGGGAGGTGGGGGTGCCAGGCAACCAAAGAATCTCTTTGGTCTTATAAAATAAAGAGATCTAAATATCAACACTCTTGACTGAACCAAGCCAGCAGGTAGAGGCTGGGCGAGCAGAGTCTCCTAGTGTGCTGTGGTGCTTGGGCTCTTATGGTTATCATTAAGAAAACACTTTCAAAAACAAGAGCAAAGGAGCAGTGAGCTACAAGGACAGACTATTCTGAAATCACTTCCAGGAACAGCACTTGTTTAAACAATGGTGGTAAGTGAAAGCGGCTGTTTGGAGGGCCAGTGCATCTGAGAAGACCTCTAAGCTTACCCACTGCGTCTGCCAGGGAATGACTCCTTCCTAGGCTGTGAAGGAAAGAATGGGCAGGATGCTCACACGACACCATGTGAGAAACTCCCCAGGCCAGCCTGCTCCAAGCTCCCGTCCTTCTCATAAAGACTGTGCTGAAGGAACAGGAAGGGGCCAAGAGCAGCAAAGGGTGAGGTGAAGTCACTTCCCACAATAATGCTTGAGAGCCATGAACAGCAGTGGTGATCGGGTTAGTAATGGTGCTGTCACAGAAGCCAGGGGTCAAAGTGTTCCTTGTAGGCTCCAGGGGGATTCTAAATGGAATGCCTCTTCCTGTCTGAAAGTTAGCACACGCCTCAAGGATTGCAGGTGTGTGATAAGGTTTGATAATTTAGATCATTTTCCTTAACTTGACAACAAGAGCTTAAGACACAGCTTATGCCAGGGTGACCCTTGCTGAAGTCCTATGGCCCAGCCAACAGCAACCCCTGGTTAAAGTCTTTGCCCATGAATAAGCCAGCACTACTAATGGGGCTGTAAGCAAAACACAGCTAGCAATCAAGTCTAGTGAGTCTTGGTGAAATCTGGCCTTTAGAGAAGGGCTGAACAGGCCAGGACATACACATTCCTATAGCCTAAGGTGTTTTAAATTGGGCTTTTGAGAAGGAAAGGAGCTCTTCCTAAGCTTGTGAGCAAAAGAAAGGAAACATGAGCCAATTCACTGAGCTGGATCATAAAGTGACGCTCCTCTGTAGGACAGATCTACCCTGCACTTTACGGATGTGAACTTACAGCTTAAGAAAATACCACCTAGGTCAGGCCTTGCCGTCTGCAGCATATAAGCAGTGGGGCAGCAGTGTGCTGTCACCCTCAGTCACCTGGAGATGACAGGCTTAGGCTGCAGCTGCATTTGCCTGCAGCTTTGTGTTTCTGTAGGAAGCAGACCAAACTAACACTAAAGTCCAAGTCAAAATGAGCTGTCTGCATGCAGCCTGCAGACTCCAGTTGCTGCTATCTAGAACATGGCCTGAAAGTTCTAAACGGTCCTGAGCATCAGAAGGTACCAGAGACATGAAGAAAACTCACAACGGGAAATTCCAATCTGGCAGGACCAGAAGAGTCAGGCCCAGGCTGCCCAAGGTCATGTGGAAGAAAAAGAAATAACATGCTAAGTAACTGGAGAATCTGGGAAGCAAATACATCTATGGGGGAAACCTTAGAGAAACATCCGGAACCAGAAAGATGGTTCGGTGGGGAAGAACACCTGCTGCTTTTTCAGAGGACCTGGGTTCTTATCATGCGTGTGTCAGCTTACAACTGTAACTGTAGTCCCAGGAAATCCAATGCCCTCCTTCAAACTACTGCACACTGTGTGCACGTGGTACAGATATGTATGCAGGCAAAACATCCACACATACAAAATAAAAGAAATTCATCTGCATTGACAGGAATATTAAAACACAAACTCACCCTATGTCCTTCAGACTGGCAGAGCTTAGGCAGCATTTCTTAATTATTTTTTAAAATTATTTATTTATGGGGGGACTAGGGGGATGTTTGCCCGGAAACTGGGAAAGGGAATAACATTCGAAATGTAAATAAGAAATACTCAAGTTAATAAAATAAATAAATAAATAAATAAAAATTATTTATTTATATGCACTGGTGTTTGCCTGCATGTTTGTCTGTGGGAGGGTGTCAGATCCTGGAATTACAGACAGTTGTGAGCTGCCATGTGGGTGCTAGGAATTGAACCTGAGTCTTCTCGAAGCAGTCAGTGCTCTTCTTAACCACTGGGCCATCTCTTCAGTTCCTGATTTTGTTTTGGTTTGGTTTGGTTTTTTGGGGGGAGGTGTTTGATTTTTGAGACAGGGCACCTTTTCAAAGCCTTAACTGTCCTAGTACTCTTTATGTAGACCAGGCTGGCCTCAAGCTCACAGAAAACCATCTGCCTCTGTCCTTCTGCCCCTCTGCCCCTCTGTCCCTCTGCCCCTCTGCCCCTCTGCCCCTCTGCCCCTGCACCCTGCCTGGCTTGGCAGCTGATAAAGCTGTTTCTAGGAGGAAGCAAGGGACTACCAAGGAACAGAGTATCTGACTGGAGTCCAGAACAGCCTGCCGCTTTACAACCTGATGCCATCAGGCGAGTCCCTACCTTCTCTATGCCTTAGCAGCTCTGTCTGGCACCTCTTGTGACTTCATCACTTCTGCTGAGTGTACCACAGTGGAAAGAGAAGGTAACCATTATTCAAAGTGTATCTTACATCCTACCCCCAGAGCAGCACACTCTTCCCATGTCAAGGAGGCGAGATCAGGAAGCTTCTGGTACTGGCCTCGGGTATGCTATGGAGACTAAGACAGAACTGGAGGTCTGGGAGTTGCAGAACCATCAGGAAGACACTGATAGAAAAGGAAGAGCTGATGCATGGAACTGAAGAGACCTTCCCTGGCAACAGCTGAAGCCTCGGACTACCCTGTGGCTTGCTGAAGGGCACAAAGCCCAGTGCTACCTTGATTTGCAAACAAAGAAGTCAGGACCCATTAGCAAAGACAAGCCCCAGAGACTGAGACTCAGCCCAGGGACTGTGTGTCCTAACAGAGCAGCATTTATCCTAGTATAAATGCTTCCTGGTAGCATACACACTGCTATTTGTAGCCTGCTTTCTGACAGAAGAAAGCATGATTAGGTGTGACCTTCAGGCAAACTAACAAGTCCACAGGCAGTCTCCTTCAATGCTAGCCCTTCCTTCTTGGGTTCACTTCTCTTGAAATGAACCAGTGAAAATGTTCTTTGATGATGAGTTCCTGGCAGTAAGTTCTTTTTGTTTTTATAGAACTGACGTCTTGTATGTTTGTGACAGGGTCTCACCATGTATATTTTTGGCTCTCCTGGAACTCATAATATAGACCAGGCTGGCCTCGAGCTACAGAAATCAACCTAGCTCTGCCTCCCTGGTACTGTAATTAAAGACCTGTGCCACTATGCCTGGCTCACTCTCAATCTTAAAGGGTGGTTTTATGGCTCTACAATTCTAGGTTAAGTGTTGTTTCTTGAATATTCTGTGTCTAGTCTGTACTGGGTCTTCTGTTCTCACTGTACAAAACCCAGCAGTTACCTGCTGGGCTCTCTAGGTCTGCTCTGTCTTTTCTCTATAGATATTTGTAGAATTAGTCCTAATCTCCGGCCTTTCCTACTCTTCTGGATAAGCCCCCTATCCCATTCCTTTCCCCTTCTTCTATAAGCATGTTCCCCTCCCCACCCACCCCTTTCCCCCCACCCCCCAACATTCCCCTACACTGGGGGGGGGGTCCAACCTTGGCAGGACCAAGGGCTTTTCCTTCCACTGGTGCCCAGCAAGGCCATCCTCTGCTACATACGCAGTTGGAGCCATGGGTCAGTCCATGAATAGTCTTTGGGTAGTGGTTTCGTCCCTGGAAGCTCTGGTTGGTTGGCATTGTTGTTCATATGGGGTTGCAAGCCCCTTCAGCTCTTTCAGTCCTTTCTCTAATTCCTCCAACAGGGGTCCCATTCTCAGTTCAGTGGTTTGCTGCTAGCATTTGCCTCTGTATTTGATGTGCTCTGGCTGTGTCTCTCAGGAGAAATCTATATTCAGTTCCTGTCAGCCTGCACTTCTTAGCTTCATCAATCTTATCTAGTTTTGGTGGCTGTATATATATGGGCCACACGTGGGGCAGGCTCTGAATGGCCGTTCCTTCATTCTCTGCTCCAAACTTTGCCTCCATATCCTCTCCTATGAATATTTTTGTTCTCCCTTTTAAGAAGGACTGAAGCATCCACATTTTGGTCATCCTTCTTCTTGAGCTTCATGTGGTCTATGGATTGTATCTTGGGTAATTCAAACTTTTGGGCTAATATCCACTTATCAGTGAGTGCACACCATGTGTGTCTTTCTGTGACTGGGTTACCTCACTCAGGATGATATTTTCTAGTTCAATCCATCTGCCTATGAATTTCATGAAGTCACTGTTTTTGACTGGAGTACTGCGTAGTACTGCATTGTGTAGATGTAACACAATTGGGGGACTGAATTCTAAGGAGCCATAATATCTCCAAAGATAGATAGATGTGCATGCAAAATGTGTAACCTTCCCCAAAGCCCAGGAGAATGGGATGACTGCAAACCGCACAGGAAGCAGACAGCTTACATGTTCATGAAACCTTAGAAGGCTGATCACGGGCCAGACACCTGAAGAATTCCTGGGAGTCCCAGACAGAGTCCCTTGCAAGGTCTTCTCCAGCAGGTGCTCAGGAGAGGACTTCAAGGCTGGACCAGCCTGTCTGGATATCGGACCCTGTTCCACGAAATGCAAGCACTGTGACCCAAAAAGAAGACCAAGGCCCTTCCTGCCTTTGGGACCCTGACAGGGCTTGGCTGCTTCTAGGAATGTGGCAGAAAAACAAAAATCACTGTCTGCTGCATTCTTCCTTGGCTCAAGTCACAGGCAGCTACTAGGAGAGGAGAAGCACAGGGCAAGTTCTGGTTCATCAAGAGCCCCCACCAAGCACAGACATGCACAGAGAACTGAAATGCATGATGCTAAGAAAATCAAGAACTGAGCTGGACAAAGAAAACCAGTAATGTTGCTGTCTTATCAAGAGTCTGGCTCCAAGAACAGAACAGCAGTCTAGCACTGCACTGTGACACAGCAGGATAAAAGAGAAAGGAAAAGACAGACTTTAGCAGTATTCTCCATAGGAAAAAAAATAACAAAAACAAAAACAAAACAAAACAAAACAAAAAAAAGAACAACAACAAAAAACCCGGACCCGAAGCCCAGTGTACTAGCTAGTATTACGTCAACTTACCACAAGCTAGCGTCCCAGTGTCACTGGAGAAAAGGGAGCCTCAATTGAAAAAATGCCTCCGCAAGATCAGGCAAGTCTGTGGGACATTTTCTTAGTGATTGATGATGGAGGGTCAGGCCCATTGTGTGTGGGATCACCCATGGGCTGGTGGTCCTAAGTGCTATAAGAAAGCAGGCTGAGCAAGCAGGACCCCTCCATGCCTCTGCATCAGCTCCTGCCTCCAGGTGCCTGCCCTGTTTGAGTTCCTGTTCAGATACTATTTTTCCCCAAGTTGTCCAACTAGGACAGCCAGGGAGAGAGGCGAGATGGCTTAGCAGGTAACTGAACTTATCGCCAAGCCTGAATACCTAAGTTCAGTCCCCAGACCCGCATGGTTGAAGGAGGAGAGAACAGAGTCCCACAACTGGCCTCGCACCTCCACCTTGACGGGCACTGAAGCACATGCACACACACAAGTAAGTAGTAATGTGATTTTAGACAGAACAGAACAGAACAGCCCTGGAAGGAAAGCTGGGATGGCCTATGCAGGACAATGTCAGAGCAAGAGTTCTTCATGGAGGACAGTCTTTGGATTCTGACTAATCTTCTCTTTACTTCTGTCCATACTGGTCTGAGTTAGTTTTCCTACTTAATTGTAGAACAACCTTTCCAAGCTAAAGACTAATTTTGAAATACAGTATATTTTTAGCATACACTGTTTGGCTTGGCAAAATTACTTCAGAATCCCCCTGGAACAAGTTGACAAGTACGTTTACAGCACAAGGCAGAGGAAGAAACGACCAGGTCCAGACCCTTCCTGCCATCAGAGCTCAAAAAGAAAGGAAAGCCAAGAGTCAACCCCAAGTGTCAACACTTCTGCAAATTCAAGGGATGAGATGATATCAGGGTTCAAACAAGAGACAGAAACCACAGCAACAATTCCAGCCTTAAGTCTCCGTGTACAAGGCGGGCAGCTAAAAGCCCTGGCTTCAGCTAACAGTGTGTGGCTCTCTTCCGTTTTACATTCGTCATCCTGGCATCCATCAGTCTCCAGGTTGAACAGCCTGAAACCCAGAGCCCATGTTCACACCCAATTCCTTATGTAACTCACGTATACACTCAGTATTTTCCTGCCCTACAGCACCCATGGAAGGTGCTACACAAGGAAGAACAGCCAATGCCTCAAGGACACCAGAGTTAGCCACACCAGCCAACCCTAAGTGGTCTCCTTCATCCACCTTTCATTCCCCACACAGTCTGCAAGGAAGATTCCCTTCATCCCCTCTGGCCCTGGGGAAACCTGGCACTTCCCCAAGGGGACCTGCATGGTTATGGCATGTAGGTCAAAACAAACAAACGAACAAACAAACAAACAAACAAATCTTCCCATGCCCTCAGCCTGCCTACGTCAGCACTCACCTCCATACATTACACACCTGTAGGTACCCAAGAGCCAGAGAAGGAAGAAGGGCCTATGGGGCAGGAAGTGGAAGGCAGAAGCATAAATACGGAAATCACCTGCCACCTAAGCAGAGGGCATGCAGGAGGAAATCACTATGACCTTGCCAGAGCCTCTTTCCACCTACAGCTCAGATCCAGACCTCTTCAGGAACACAGCCTGCTGCTGCGGGCAGAGGCTGAACTGGCCTGGGGAAAGGCTGTGTTGGAGAGTGGGACTGGGTGCAGTACTGTACTGGCTGTGAGGCAGCTCAGTGGTCCTCCTGGGCTCACAGTGGGAACGAGAAAAGATCCCTTCTCCCACCATGAGCTGGTAGGGTCCTGTGAGCACCTGTGCTAGCAAAGCCTGACGCAGGCCGGCTGCACAGAAGCTGTGTCTACAGCTGGTGCCCGGACATCAAAGCACGCTGAAGGAGAACGGGTCTGAGGGGCAACAGACTGAAGACTGAGAGAGACCAGAGCGGGCCAGGAGGAAGGAAGACAGTTAAACTTTGTATTTACTTCCTCGAGGACGTCTTAAGAGAAGGTCACTGCCAACTTCGCATTCAACCAGTCATGTGGAAGGTTACAAGGCAGAAGAGATGGCTAAGCACAGGGTTTGAACACTCAGCCTCAGTGTGTGCTGAGAAAGGAGCATTCACGTTCAAGTGTCTACCTTCTCCCTGCGTGAATACATGAAAGGAAAGGTCCCTGGACAGAGACAAAAGGAAAAATCAAAACAGTGTCACTAGCCACAACAGACTATAGTTCCAGAGAAACACAGACAGGAAAGGGCCTATTCAGAAGATCTGACAGTCCTCGAGACACACTTGGACACCATTTTTAATAGGGAGCTGGATGAAGGCAGGAAATATGACATAGAATTGGTGAGAGACTATTAAGCACAAGGGGTAGCTAACTTTGGACTGCTCTCTCAGGACAGTTCTGAGGTGCACACCGTAGCAGTACTGTCCTGTTTTTCTGCTGTTAATTCTCTTTGCACAGCTAGGAGGTGGGTATAAATCTATAACTCTACTAAGTTACCATGTCTCAGACAGCACACGAACCTGAAAGTACAGAAGACATCACACCTCACTGGACCTGACTCTAGGGGTCACGTTAAATTTGTAGTCCATCATTCCACATGCTGACCAGACCACGGCTTTCTCCAACCTAGACACTAAGCAGGCCCAGCCCTGCCTAATTTCCTACACTCATAAATGAAACCATTTACATTCTTTTTCATTATATGATCCATCCTGACTTTAGAGAAACTTGAAATAATGTAGAGTTTAAGTTAAAATGGCTCTGAAAAACACAGACAAAACTTAGAGAACAGGACTTAATTTTACTGCATGCCTTTAAAAAAAGTCAGGGCTGGAGAGATGGCTCAGTGGTTAAGAGCACCGACTGCTCTTCCAGAGGTCCTGAGTTCAAATCTCAGCAACCACATGGTGGTTCACAACCATCTGCAATGAGATCTGATGCCCTCTTCTAGTGTGTCTGAAGACAGCTACAGTGTACTCATACATAAATAAATAAATCTTAAAATAAAAAGTCAGAGGAAAAGTTGTGGGAGCCAGTTCTCTTCTTCCACCATGGGGTTCCCAGATTGAATTCAGGTCAAGTACCTTTACATATTGAGCCATCTTGCCAGACTTAATTTTCTCTCTCTGTGTATATTTTCTTAAAACACACACACACACACACACACACACACACACCCGCATACACTCACGCACACACATGCACACATGCACACACACACATGCACACACACACACACACACGAGTACACACATACACACGTGCCAGGTATAGTGGCATATGCCTTTATCTTACTATTTGGGAGGCAGATGCAGGAGGATCTCTGTACATTTAAGGATAGCCTGGTCTACATAATGCGTTCCAGAGCAGCCAGGGCTACACAAGGACAAAAGACCTTAACACACACACACACACACACACACACACACACACACACACACACAGAGGCATGCAGGGATCATTTTGAATTCTCTCCTTAGAAGACATCCTTATAGGGCTGGAGAAACAGCTCAGTGGTTAAGCGCACTGGCTGCTCTTGCAGAGGACCTGAGTTGGTTCCCAGCATCCACTCAGAGGTTCATAACTGCCTATAACTCAAGTCTCAGCAGACCCAATACCCTCTTGAGGCTTTGCATACACATGGTATACATATATACATGTGGGCAAGACATTCATATACATAAACTAAAAATAATAATCTAAAAATAAAGATATATGGTTCTTAGTTTGAAGAACTTTCTTTTCTACCCAGCAGTCTATTCAAATGGAATGTGCTATTCCAGAGCTCTGCCTTTTGGTTCCCCTTGCTGCTATTGAACACCTCGGTGTGGACAGAAAGGAAAGGAGGCTGCCCACAGGCAGTGTGAGCGGGTCCCACACAGTACACAGCCTTCTACCATTTGCTCCCTGGGATCGTTATAAGGAGGCATAACAAGCAAACGACACCCACACAACTAATTCACTAATTTACAACCCTTAAAGCTTATAGTTACTGGGGTCACTTTTCAGTTCAGTCTCCATTCCACAGTCCAGCAGCCAGGCTCCCTTTAGTGGCTTGAACGCAAAGTGTACTGATACCCAAAGAATTCAGAACACAGACTACATATTAAATAGTATCTTAGGTTACTTTGGAGTTTGTCTTTTCGGGGATTTGTGCTGGGACGGAATCCAGGGATTTGCCTACAGGGGCCAGCACTCTTCTTAGCACAGTTCAAAACAAGTATTGTTCCTCACTGTGGATTTGGATCCCAGCACCCACATGACACCTCACAACCACCAGTAACTCCAGTTCCAGGAGATCTGATGGCCTCATCTGGCCTTAGTGGGCTCTTGAATGTACATGGTGCACATCAATTCATGTAGGCACACCCATATACATATATGAATGAATGAAACTTTATAGGCTTCTCAATTTTCATTTAAAGTAATAAAGTAAAGGACCAGAGAGATGATTTAGCAATTGAGAGCATTTGCTGTGCCCCCAAAGGACCTTGAGTTGGTTCCCAAAACCCCCATCAAGCAATTCCCAATTGCCTGTAACTCCAGGGGATCAAACGACCTATTCTGGCCTCCATGGGCACCAGCACAAACCGAGTACACACACATTCATGGTATGCACACACATACACAGTAATAAATAAAAATTTTTATTTGTTTATCTATCTGTTTGTTTACATTAGCACTGGCTGCCTTGGAATTCATTCTGTAGACCAGGCTGGCCTTGAACACAGAGCCGCTGCCGGCCGCCTCCCCCCCCCCCGCACCCCCGCACCCCCCCCCCACTTCCCAAGTGCTGGGCCTAAAGTCGTGTACCACCACCGCCTGGCAATGAAATGATAGAGTAAGAATAAAGATAAATGGTCTTGACAAGTCCAACTCCCCCACTCCTGACATCTTCAGGAAAGGTTCCACCCTTCTCTGGAGTCCGGCCCAGCATCTCTCAGGAGCCACCTCTGGTAGCCCATGGGTCCGTCTATGCACTTGTATCTCCTAGGTATGAAGCTGTGTGGTAGACCAGCAGCTGATGGGTCCATCAGGCTGAAGGAAGGCTTGGCTTTAAGACTGATGGACCCACTGTGCAGCCTGCGCCTGGCAGTCAGTGGGTCCCATCAAGATTGCTCCTTGGTCATGAAATCCACTAGTGGTTGGAGCCAGAATTATCCAAAATGAAGTAAAAGAGAAAATACCACTGCATACATTAAGGATTAAGTCACATGCTATCTTCAGGTATACAGACAAACATGTAAACATCCACATGTAAATGTGTAGGAGCAGCCAGTTCTGATGGACCACACATTAAATTCCCACACAGGTCACACCTACAGTCCCTGCACCATGCTACCCTGCCCCTCCGCTTTCTTCTCCTGGCCAGAAGCCTCCTTTTGAGAAGACAAAGGCAGCACGGATTTAGACGGCTGAGGGGATGCCTCAGGGAATTCTCTAGTCTCCAAATGTGTCAAAATAACACATTCTGAGAACGCACTAAGAGAAAATGATTCAGCTGGCTATATAAAACGCATATTTTCAAGTAGGAATTTGAATCATCCTCTCGGTATTCATTATAGTAAGATGTTATCTTCAAAGCTAGATATAGTGGCATACGCCTTTAATCCCAGCACTCAGGAGGCAGAGGGAGGCAAATCTCTGAGTTTGAGGCCAGCCTGGTCTACAGAATGAAACTCTACCAAAAACAAACAAACAAACAAAAAACTCTCAAAACAAAAGCTCTCACTTGAATCCAGTGTGAATGGTTCATCTAAGTGCAGCTGCAGGTTCATGAACACTAGGTAGTAGTCTCTGACTCCCCACTGAAATCTCTGTGCAGTCAGCCTGGCATTGGTCTAGAACTGCCCAAGAGCAGCATAGGCACTTCCTCCCTCCCTCCCTCCTCCCTCCCTCCCTCCTCCTTCCCTCCCTCCCTCCCTCCTTGAGAAGTTGAAAGCAGTTGAAGTATAATGGAGAGCCCACACTGGGCAGGTCAGACCACAGAGCACACACCCAACTCTATGTCTATTTACATGGGAAGAAAGATTGAAATTCATCATTCCACATGTGTTTAAGATCTGTCATTCGAGGGTTTTCTAACCAATCCTAGTCTCCAGAAGAGAGCCACCCAGGCTGGCGTGACACTCTCCATTCTCCTGTCTGTCTGAGTGCTGGGATGCACTAGCACACCTGGTTGACAGTATGAATCTTGTTTGTTTTTTGAGTGAGGTCTCTTTATGTAGCTCTGGCTGTCTTGGATCTCTCCAGGCTAGTCTGGAACTCACAGAAATCCACCTGCCTCTGCCATCTGAGTACTCAGATTAAAGGCATGAACCACCGCCCCCAGCTCTGAGTATGATTTTTTAAAACTCAGAATCATGCTGCACATAAGAGACTATGCACACAGCATCTATGCTTTGTTTCATGTGGGTGTTCAAGGTGTGTTACCCACAAATCCAACTACTGCCGTTGGAAGATGCTACAATGGGACCGCTACTTTGTCTGCTAGTCCAGACATTTATAACTCTTATGTATGTGTGTGTGCACATATATGTGTACCACAGTACACATGGAGGCCAAATCTCTTCCTCTACCATGTGGGTTCTGGGATTCAAATGTGAGAGTAACTGCTCCATCCCACGATCCCTGAAATGTTCTTTTCACTTTTTCTCCATATAAATGTATATGCTCCTTCCTCCATAGGGGGCTAGCATAGACGGGTAAACAGGCTCAGGCCCCTTACATTTTGTGGCTGGGGACTCGTGTCTTGCCTTCATCTCTAGGCTCACAGGCTGGTTTTAGAGGTGGGGTTGGTACCTCATCACCTACACATCAGCAGCTCTGAATCAGGAGCCGGTGGAGGCAGGGCAGCAGGGAGGCAGAGATGGACGAAGTTTTCATAGCACACAGTTCTGCCATCATGAATGACTACTCTGAAATGCAGCAGCTCCATTTCCAGGATCTCCTCCTTCCTCCCTGTGTTGACCACTGTTGCCATAACTACCATTTAGTCATCTTAAAGCTGTCCACACATCTCTGCTGGGTCACTGCAACTGCAGATGGCCATCCTTTCCCTGGCAGCTGTGATCCCCTCAGGACAGTGGAGCTGTCTGGTGAACAAGGAGAGATCCTAAGATGGGACCTTGGTTTACAACAGCATGCTTCCCACCAACATCTGCTAGTTAAGTCCCAATAATAATTGTCTGCTAGATAATGTTTCTTTCTTACTTATCATGGACCTTTTCTTTTAAATTTTCAAAGAGGAAATGACAAGTTTGCAAAACACAAGGGATCTGAAATAGTTCTAAATAAGTTGGTGGTTCCTCCAGGGATTTTCATGCCCTGGCCTCCCGCCCAGCCTGTGACATGAAAGAACGAGCAGGATTCTGGGTCAAGATGGGGGACTGAGACAGGTGCTCAGCTTATGAGCCTTAAACTAAACAGGCAGGAAGTGGCCGCCACCACCCAGAGAGTCGAGCAAAGCTGGGATCTGAAGGTGGAGAGATGAGCACTGCTCACAGTTAGCACAGAGGGATCGCAAGCAGACAGACATCTGGGAGGAGGGGGCGGCAGGGTGGTGAGGGCATCAACTCTGCAGAAGCTGGAGTGTGATGATGACATGTGAGGTGCTGGGTGACAGCAGGGAACTAGGATGACTCTGGGATCACAGATGTGTGTGGGTAACAGACAACAGTCCAAATACACACCCGTTACCTAGGATGACTAGTGTGTTCTCTGCTCTCCCCACACACCAGGTTCTGAAGAAACACTCCGTGTTTCCTTTCTGGACACATTTGTCTTCCTGTTAAGCAGACTTCTGAGTGTAGACACTGGGAAGTGCTGAGAAGCCAGCACCAGTTAGTGCGCCCGAGTGTGTTAGCTGCCTGAAAAAACAAGTATGTCTATATTCTGACAGCTCAGTAGCTCACTGAGCCAAGAAAACAAAGCAAACAAAACCCAAAAGCTTGCACTTTAAGCGTACAGAAAACAAGCTGCTCCTAATCAGCTCTATTCCTAACGTCCAATGCTAACATCTAATTTTGTGTTTTAAGAAAATGCCACCATGTGGTGAATGGTTTTAGTGCATGCTCCACAGTTAAGAGGCTGTGTCACACTTGAAAGGATGACAAAGCTAGGTGCACAGCCTGGCACAATCTGCAGTCGCAGTTGGGGTGTAGCACAGCAGCAGGTACCTGCGTAAGCAAGTGGGAGATCTGGTGTGATCCTAGCATGGTGCAGAAATGTCACCTGGCCATGTCTTATAGAAAACCTGGCAACAGGTAACCTCTTGAACAAGTTTTTGTTTTGTTGTTTTTAATGAGTGTAGGATTCAGGTCGTCAGGCTTAATGGTAAGTGCCTCTACCAGCTGAACTATCTCAATGCCAAGTACTCCTGCTTTAATAACCAAACTTGCAGGTTCCAATTAGAGAGATATCTATCCCCATCTGGAAGATTCATCCTGTGCTCCTCATGCCCTGTGTCAGCTTGGGCTACAAAGCCAGTGAACTGCCCAAAGGGGTGCAGCATGGAACTGTAGCAGAGGAAGAGTGGGGGAGAGGGGTTAATGTTTCAAGGTCTGGAACCCTGGGCGTCTGCCCTTCTCGTCTATAAAAATGCAAAAAAAAAATTGACAGGGTTTCTCTGTGTACCCCTAGCTGTCCCGGAACTCTCCTTGTATGCCAGACTGGCCTCAAACTCAGAGAGGTCCACTTGTCACTGCCTCCCAGGTGCTGGAGTTAAAGGGTGTGACCACTGCCTGGCACAGATTATATGTCTTAACGATCTAGGGTTAAAGAAATAGGGGTTGGGGATTTAGCTCAGTGGTAGAGCGCTTGCCTAGCAAACGCAAGGCCCTGGGTTTGGTCCCCAGCTCTGAAAAATAGAAAAAAGAAAAGAAAAGAAAGAAAGAGGCACAACTGTTAGGAATGGAGCAGCAGAAGCTGCTGGTCCATCCTTGAGCTGAGACCCTGGAGCACCACCCTGCAGCTGTAAGTGGATGCCTGTGCTATACCCATGCACCTGTAAAGTACAGCTTGCACAGGGTCATACCCACCCCAGGGTGCTCACACCCTGCCACGCTCACCCTGAAATGCACAGCTCAACCAGAACAGGGCTCATTCTGCTGAGTTAAATATGCAAGGCTCAAAAGCCACATGATTTCCCATTCTGGGGAAGGCAGAGCTACAGGAACAGATCAGTGGAGAAAGGGAGGCCACAGAAGACCATACAAAGAAATTTTTAGGGTGACTAATAGGACTGTCCTCTGTCCAGAATGTATAGCAATTTCATGCTGTCTGCATCTGTCAACATATAGAGCAGCATGGGGTGTGTGTGTGTGTGTGTGTGTGTGTGTGTGTGTGTGTGTGTGTGTGTGTGTGTGTGTGTTTGAGACTGTATCTCAATAACCCTAAAACCTTGAAAGGAAATGCAGTAAGTAAAGACTGGGGACAGAAACTGAATGTCTACTGTGCTTTCACAAGGAAGGAAGTTACATGCTATAAAAGTTAAACAACAACTGGTTGGGTGGCCCATGGAGCAACCTACTCTAGTTAGCCTTTGGTCTTTATGAACTTTGTAATTCCCCAGCATGCTCCAGCTTACTGATCTGGCCACACACTAAGCACTGTCTGTCTCTTTATATCTGCTGCTGACCCTGGCCTCTCTGCTGTACATATCCCCATCTCAATGAATTGTGCTTCACAGACCTTATCTACACATCTATGTCCCCAGTCTTCTCTACCTCGAGTAGGCTCCATGAGCACTGGCAACACCTCTCCAAGCCACTCCCATAAAGCCACATCCCATCAACTGCTGTACAGGCAGGGCTGAGGGTGACAGCACCAACCCTCACAGACTTCAGTTGTTCAATGCTCTTGTTCCGCATGAGCTTCTCCTGAGGTTTTAATTAAATTCTCAAAAGGACTCTGGAGACAGGCTCAGGTATAGCTTCAAACACAAGCATGCTAATCCACATTTTCAGAATGAAGCACAGAGACTCCTCAATCCTCCACATCTGACCATCCTGGCCAGCACCTAACTTACTACTGTTCCTCTAGCTAGATCCAACACCCTTCCTGACCACTGTGGCTTGGCTGATTCGAGGGTTCCAAGGGCCTCTGGATGAGACTAGGGTAGGAGCTTGATGAGACAGAACACACAATGAGTTATCCCTGTCTGGGGGTGTGGGGAGGGTCTCTCACCAAGCAAACTCTCCTAATAAGCTCTATGTTACTGACAGGGGCAGTCTGCTCCTTGCTTTCCATGAAGTTGTTCATTTAACAAAATACCAAATATTTCACAGATTCTCCAACAACTAAGTGACCCCTCCCCTCCCTGCCCATCAAAAGTCAAAGGGAAAGGGGGGGGCTGGGAGTGGAAAGATGCCCAGTGGTTAAGAGTGTGATGGGAGGACTGGGTTCAGCTCCCAGCTCCACGTCAGGCACTCACAGTATCTGCAACTCCAGGTCCAGAGGATCCGATGCATTCCTCTGGCTTCTGTGAGCACCACCCACACATGGCACAGACACAGACAAGCAAGCACACACATAAATAAGGACAAGGAAAGCTACAGCTTTGAGGAGGGCCCTCTAAGCTCTCCTGCTTGCAGGAACCAGACATTTCTATTGGGTGTCCAAGGTACACTCTCCTGTGTTAAGAGACAAGCTTAGGAGAAGAGCAGACCTGGCTGTCAGGGAGAAAATCAAGTGAAGAGGAGCATTCTGAGCAGTCAGGATACAGGTCACTTAGTAGTGACACACTGTTAATTTGAATGTACAAAACCTTGGTTCCATCCCCAGCACTACCAGAAAAGTGTCACTGGTCCAAGTGACACTTTTTCCAAAAGACTGATGCTGACTTTTGATGGGCAAGGAGGGGAGGATTCACCTGGCCATTGGAGAGCCTGTGAAATAACTGGTATTTTACCAAATGAACAACTTCATGGAAAAAGGAAGATGACAGGGAAGAGGATGTGGTTGTTGTGTGTTCATAATCCCCACACTCGGAGTTTGAGGCAAGAGGATCATTTGAGCCCCAAACTTTGGGGGCAGACTGAGCTTCAGTGAAAGCTTCTGTCTCAAATCCCCTTGTTGATAATTCAACAAGAAAATAAAATTATTTTGAATATTTTGAAGTTTTTTTAAGTTTACTTGTTTTTCCCCCTTTTAAAAGATGGAGTCTTGGGGTTGGGGATTTAGCTCAGTGGTAGAGGCGCTTACCAAGGAAGCGCAAGGCAAGGCCCTGGGTTCGGTCCCCAACTCCGAAAAAAAAAAAGAACCAAAAAAAAAAAAAAAAGATGGAGTTATGCCAGCTACTAGGTAATTCAGCCAAATCATTTGTTCTAGATAGATCTCCTTAGTATACATTTTGGTGACTGAATTTAATCTGTTAGAAGTGTGTTTTAATGTTTTCTTCTATATAAAAACTATCTCTGCTCCAAAGCAAGTGGCAATTTTTGCTGCTGTTGTTTTTGTTTTTGAGACAAAACAAAACAAGCCCTGAGTAGCCATGGCTGTACTAGAACTCGCTCTGTAGACCAGACCGTCCTTAAACTCAGAGATCCACCGCCTCTGCCTTCTAGTGCTGGGATTATAGGTGTGCATCACCACTGCCTGGCCAAAGCAGGTGGTAATTCCTGCTCAGAAGTGATGCTCAACTGAGAAAGTGGACACACATCCATGCACGTTATTGGATCTTGGAGAGCTGAACTGTGGCTGGTTTGAGGACTCACGCAACCTGCAGCTCTTCCAGAATGAAAAGCCTAGAGCTGAGCACAATCAGACTGAAATCACATGCCAGCGCCGCAAAGGAAGAAGACAAGGGTACAGTGCCACACTCCACACCTGACGGATGCTGTGGCCTGTGACTGCAGCAGCATTGGTCTTTTGGGAAAAGTGTCACTCGAATCAGTGACAGCAGGACTGTTGTGATGTCTGGGACAGAGCAGAAGGCAGACACAAGGCTATGCTACCAGGGAAGAATGGTTGCAGCAAACAGGGCAGCCAGGGCTGCAGAGGGACTGGAACTCCACTCATGACTCAGACCAGCACTGACAGGAAGAAACCTGGAGAAGAGGACATTGATAACATCTACAGAGATCAGGTGGCTGCAGAGGAAAGAGCTGACTCAGAGGGCAGCAGGGGAGCAGCCATGACACCCTGCGGGCAGCCAGAGCTGTGGGGTTTCCTCTACAGGGCTCACTTGCACACAGGCATAGGTGTGAAGGGCAGAGGCGGCGGCTGGAAGCCCTGAGCACTGGCTACCACCCTTCCCTAGATCCTAAGCCATCACAGGCACAGTAGCACCAGAATGTGCTGCGCAGATGTAGTGGAAACTCTCATCTGGGAAAGGAAAGCCTGGGAACCTGCGGTGCTGCACTTCGCTCCACAGGGCACACTCTTCCAAGGGGTCACACCCCAGGGACCTGGATGTCCACCTCCATGGCCCACTGCTGCCTGCCATAGCTATCCTGGCCAAAGGCACTGCATGCTTGGCATTCTTCTCTCTGAAGCTATCTGTGAGTGTCCTTCTCAACCAAGGCCCACAGTGGGGCGCTTCCCATACTGCCCTCACAAGCTGACATCGGTCAGCATAGCTGTGAACTGCTGTGGAGAGGGGTAGCAAGTGTTCTTGGTATGTGTCGGGGAATGCAATGGCCACATTCTTCCCCATGCACCAACGCACATCACTGCCCAGGCCCTCACAAGCGCAAGCTTCCAGAGGCCTGGGAAACTAGCCGTGGGCGGGCAGCGACCTGCACCCACTTGTCTCCACCCCAAAATTGCTATCTGGTGGATTTCCCCAGCTTTTGGCTTTGTTGTCCCCTCACAACTGGTTCTTTGCCCAGTTCTGATGGCAGGAGCTCCTCTACCAAGCTGCACAGGCTAAGGTCAAGGTTGGGAAACCTGGTAGATGAGGAGAACCCACCAGAACATGTATTAAATTATTAATCCTGTGACATAAAAAAGAGAGTACAGAGTGAGGAGTTCAAGGAACAGTCCAGAAATACTCTGTCACGTCCAGTGGTAGCTCTGTGCCACCAGAATGACCTTCAGTTCCTCCTTCTATTAAGAAGCAATCCCAATCTGTCACTGTTACCACAGTATCAGAGGAACAGTTAGTAAAGCAGATCAAAGACTGTAAAAACACAGATCCTTTAATACACACCCACAAACTTACGGTTTAAAAGTAGAAATGTCCAAAAGTAGATGGTGGCGGGTTGGAAAGATGGCCCAACTGTTAAGAGCCCTTGCTGTTCTTGCAGGAGATCAACACCCTCTTCTGGCCTCTGCAGGAACTAGGTATATACAGATGCACACGTACACTTGCAGGCAAAACACTCATACCCAGAAAATAAGTTAATCATAGTTTAAATCCAGGCACTGAGGAGGCAGACGCAGATGGATCTCTTTGAGTACAAGGCCAGCCTGTTCTACACACCAAGTTCCAGGACAGCCAGGGATACATAGTAAAAAACAAACAAACAAACCAAAAACCAAAAACCAAAATAACAAACAACACGATCACAGAGAAGGTTCTGAGAGAAAGATGGCAAATGGCTGTCTCACTACGAGTGCTACTCAGGAGAGCCAGCCACACAGCTCTGCCACACACTCCTGGAGTTGCAAACTGTGATCCCAGCTCCTTAGAGCAGTCTACACGGGAGGGTTGAACAGCAGCAGAGGGCCCTAGGCTGCCCCAGTGTTGACTGGAGCATAACTCCAAGGTGTGTGTGTCCATATCAAAGCCTACTGAGAAGCTGCTGAGCTAGAAGCCATGGGCCTCCTCATCAAAACAAGGGAGCAAGCCCCCAAAAGCACAGCTCCTAAATACAGAGCTACCTTCAGAGCATCTTGGAAAACTTTCTCAAGTTCAGAAAAAATGCCATGGTTCATCATACTGAAAATACAAGAATCACCCTGAACTTGAATAGGGTGGCCTAAATTTATAGTCCCAGGACTCTGAAGGCTGAGCGGGAGAATCCTGAGTTCAAGAATGGACTGGCCGGCCATGTTAAAGGCCTCACCACCAAGCCTGATAACACATATGGTCCTTGTGACAGTGCTTGGCCCAGGGAGTGGCACTATTATGAGGTGTGACCTTGTTGGAGTAGGTGTGCCTGTGGGCTTTAAGACCCTAGTCCTAGCTGTTCGTGAAGAAGGGGAAAAAAAAAAAGACCCTAGTCCTAGGGCTGGAGAGATGGCTCAGTGGTTAAGAGCACTGACTGCTCTTCCAGAGGTCCTGAGTTCAATTCCCAGCACCCTCATGGTGGCTCACAACCATCTGTAATGGGATCTGATGCCCTCTTCTGGTGTATCTGAAGACAGTGACAGTGTACTCATACATAAAATAAATAAATCTTTAAAAAAAAAAAAAAAATCCTAGTCCTAGCTGTCTGGAAGCCAGTGTTCCACTAGCAGCCTTCAGATGAAGACGTAGAACTCTCAGCTCCTCCTGCACCATGGCTGCCTGGGTGCTGCCATGCTCCTGCCTTGATGAAAATGAATCTCTGAACCTGTAAGCCAGCCCAATTAAATGCTGTCCTTATAAGAGTTGCCTTGGTCAAGGTGTCTGTTCACAGCAGTAAAACCCTAACTAAGACAGTCCTATTCCTGCAGGCTCTCTCCTCTGACCTCCATACATACATATTGATATGTACGTACACATTCTCTCTGTGTGTCTCTGTCTGTCTGTCTCTCTCTCTCTCTCTCACACACACACACACACACACACACACACAAGTTGTGTGTGATTTTAGTTGAGATGGTTTTATTTTTCTATTTCATTCTAACAGTACCTCTAAATCAAGACCTTGCTTCCTAAGGACAGGAGAACAGGCTGGGGAGGCTCTGGAGAAGAAAGGACAGACAAACCAAGTCCCGAATTTGAGGAGAAGAGAACGGGCTTTCCAGCCCAATGACAATGATCTGAATTTGACTGGTCCATCAAAAGCTGTGAATAGGTACAAAAAGAGGAGAAGAAAACAGACCTCCAGGTGTGCACAGGAAGGGCCCTCCTGAGAAAAGCAGGGCAGCAGCAAGCTCAGGATGCTCTGTCCAGTGCCTGAGCAGAGCACGTGCCTCCTGGTCCACTGGGGCTCTGCAGCAGGGTCAGTAACACTGACAGTGGAAAAGATCAGGGCCAGTTCATTTCCAATGCCCTGTACACCTCAGCCAAGGGCCTGAGTGAAGAGATAAGGAGAATCCACAACAACTCAGCCTCTGATGAGGGTAAGCATCAAGGTGAATGCAGCTTCCGTCACAGGCATACAGAACCAGGGAGCAGTCCAGTACTTTGTAGGGAGGCCTGCCACGAGATTAAACCCTACAACAAAAGTGACATCCCAAAAGCAGCTTGATCCTGGGAAAAGACAATGACAAACTTCAAGTAGCTTGTGACCTGAGGAAGGAATATGAACCTTCCTGTCTGTGACAAGAAAGCACAGGTTCCAATTCTGGCTCTGCCACTGGGACAAGCTGTCTGGTATCCCTAGGTAAGTAGTGGGCAGCCCTTCCTGTCCCTGCTGACATGGCTTAGAGAATGTCTAGCTCTGTATGTGTCATCAACTGCTATAGCAAGCGCTACTGTCCTGGGGGTCACTGCACACAAACATGTGGCCTAGAGATACTTTGGATGGCAACTCCTCAGGCATCTCTGCGATGATAAATGAGATCTACCCTTTCCTAGCCTCCCTACTCAGTGGACGGAACTGTCGCTGGAGCCACCAGCCCTATTTCAGGCCCTTTCTTCACTCCCCTGGCAGCACTAACGGATAAGGAACCTGTAAGCACCCTGTGCTGTCTAGCTCAGCATACAGACTCCATAAGTTACCACTCACACGAATATTAACAATGCCCACTTAAGGAAAGGCATCAGTCAGCCCCTTCTCATAGCCAAGAGACTTAAGTAAAACTTAAAACTCCCAAGAGAGATGAGTCTTCCCCTTGAGGTCGCTACTTCTCAACTTCCCCACAAACTTCCATCAACCTCCTCCCCTCCATCCAACCTTCCATAACCTCCTGTTATGAAACCCTGGGCTTTGAACAGCCTTCTCTAGGTGTTTTCCAGGCTGATGGGGCTAAGCTCTGGGCCCATCTTAGAACAGTTTGCTCTCTGTCAGTCCTGACATCAGCCAACAAGACTGAATTTTCCTCTTTGTCTTCCTCTTCCTAACAATCTATTTTTATGTGTGTGAATGTTCTATCTGCATATAGCTTTTGTATAGTGCCCGAGGAGGCCAGACAAGGGTGTTAGATTCCCTGAGACTAGTTACTGATGGTCGTAAGCTGTCATGTGGGTATTGGGGATTGAACCCGGTGCTGAGCCATCTCTCAAGCTCCCTCAGTTTTCTTCTAGTAGGGATCAAATGGCCTCCTCAAAGTTGATACAGAGGATGCTACAGAACCAGAGTGCGAACTTCTCTCCACAGCACGGCCTCCTGGTAGTAGACAGACAGCCACAGGGAAAGCCCCCTCTGCCCAAATTCCAGAGCCATGAGAAGAAAGCAAGGAGCTGTTTCATTTTCTTTTAAAACATCTCCCCACCCTAAACTCAAGACACCCAAACCCTCCTGCAGCTGAGTTGAAGTGCACACAGATATGTTCTGTTATGCTAGAACCTGGTCAGTACTGAGGCAGAGTCCAAAAGCAGGCTGGACCTGTGGGCACCAACGTTTGCTGTAGACATCCAAAGTTAATCCCACAAGTGACAAAAGCTCCCCCAACAGCCCTAAGTTCTCCACTTTGGTAGCACACCATTAGATTGTATAGAGCATGCCAGACAGTCCCCAGGGTGAAGAGAGAACGGCGGAGTGAGATGCAGATCGAAAGCTGGATATAAAACTGTCTTCACAGCTGGTGGTGGGACTAGCAGCGGCAGTGGGTGGGAAGACTGATAAGGGTTAGCCTCCCCTGAGAAAGGGCCACTGACCATGCCCAGACACAGGCAGGCAGTCCGAGAAGCAGCTCTCAGCACTGCAGGTGGCCTCACTGCTGACCAGGTCTGCCAAGGAGGAAGAGAAGGGAGGAAACAGCACACACCGCAAATAGCCACCTGCACAGCAGCAGAGGCAGGAGACCAGTGTCCATCTTCATTTACAAACCCACTCTTAGTTGTGGAAAAGCGCCTTTTTCCCAGAGGCTTGCTTTCTAAAAAATACTTTGTTATGTTCAGAATTCAGTCAGCATCTACTGGACTTACAAGTTGTTCTTTTTTTTTTTTAAATATTTATCTATGTGAATATTTGGGTGCCCAAATGTGTGTCTGTGCACCATGTGTACAGGGATCCATGGAAGTAAGAAGAGGTGCTGGATCCCCTAGAATTAGAATTTCAGATAATTATGAGCTGCCATGTGGGTGCTGGGAGCTCAGCCTGGGTCCTCTGTAAGAGCAGCCAGTGCTCTTAACCACTTAGCATCTCTCCAGCACCCCAAGTTTGTTTGTTTTAATTTATTTATTATCTATGTAGTATTCTGCCTAAGCATATGCCTATGTCCAGAAGAGGACATCAAGTCCCAGTCACAGATGGTTGTTGAACTCAGGGCCTTTGAAAGGACAGTCAGTGCTCTTAACCTCTGAGCCATCTCTCCACCGCCAACCCCCCAAGTTGTTTCTTGTAAAGAAATTAAATATTAATCAGCCATTGTGCACACCGGTCTGACTGCAGCAGCAAAAGCTAAGGTTGTCCCATACCTGGGCCTCCATGATGGTGTCCAGGACACTAAAAAGACAGTCTGGTAGAGAGAGAGAGTCCGTGTGGTTAAAGCAAAGACAAAAAAGACCAAAACATGGGGTTGGGGATTTAGCTCAGTGGTAGAGCGCTTGCCTAGCAAATGCAAGGCCCTGGGTTCAGTCCCCGGCTCCGGAAAAAAAAAGAAAAAAGAAAAAAAAAAAAAAGACCAAAACACATGTGGCAATTCTCACACTCAACAATCAGACACTGACCCATGTCTTGTGACATCTTACCAAGGTAGGCAAAACTAACTCTTTTTGTTTTGTTTTTCAAGACAGGGTTTCTCTGTGTAGCCCTGGCTGGCCTGGAACTAGCTCTGTAGAGCAAGCTGGCATTGAACTAACTCAGAGATCCGCCTGCCTCTGCCTCCTGAGTGCTGGGATTAAGGTGTACCCATCACTGCTCAGACAGAGCTAACTCTTAAATGACTCATGCCGGGACCCCAAAGGGCCAGTTTTAAGAATGGATGCCCACTTATTTACCCAGATAGAAACCCCATACAAATGGCACAAAAGACTATTTTTGAGTTGTTGTTGTCATTGTTGTTGTTGTTGTTGTTTTATTTGGAGACACTGTTCAAACAGCCCAGGGCTGTCTGAAACAGTGTATCTGAGGAAGACCTTGATTTTCTGTTTCTCCTGCTCCACCTCCCAAGTGCTAGAATTGAGTGGCCACATCCGCTGTGGATCGCCCTGGTGCTGTCTATATTTTGCTAATTCTGATTCCCCAAGAAGGGCTGCCTAGGAGGAGAAGTGAATAACATATTCAGGTGACTTCATCGGAATCAAATAAAGGCTACAGCTGGTAATTGGGCAGGGGAAGGGAAGGTGGAGCTGAAGAGTTTGAGGAAGAAGGAAGGAGGCGAGAGAAGGGAACCATGGAGGAAGTCAGGTGGAAGAAGATGGAACTGAAGCACGTGGCCTGGAGAAACCACGAGTTCTAAGGGATCTCCTAGCTGGGGAAGGGTAGTGCAGTGGTGCATCTGCCCAGTCTAGGCACGCAGCTTGTATTCATATTAACTGAGTTGTGTTTTCATTGCACGGGCACATTTGGGTTGGAGTATTTACCACAACAACACCCACTTCCTAACCACTGTGAACCAAGTGACTCATCTGGAAGGACTCACCAGTGCTGTGTCCCTCTACCCACTCTGGCCTGCTAAGTCCTCTAACTCTACCTCCTCTCGTCAATGTAGTTCCTGTGATAATGTGGGCTTTTTTGTCACTCACTGAAGGGCTGTATGTCCCTCGGGTCTTATCTTAGGACCTAAGTCTATCAACTCAAAAAAGCTCTTAAAGAAACATTACAAGAAGGAGTGCAGCTGTGAGCCCAGCACTGGAGAGGTAGAGTCCACAGAGGGAGCTCCAGGACAGCCAGGGCTAACCTGGAGAGAGAAGGTGTGAAGTGTCTTCCTTTCACATAAAAGGTTTATAATGGTTATATTTATAGCCATTAGGGTCCCAGCAACTAACCCACTGCCCACAATAACATTTCTACAACAGAATCTTACTCAGTACCCAAAAGGAGAAAACTGTTGTTACATGCAACAAACTCAAAAGCCAGCCTTAAAAGGTAACAAAATTTGAATGTGAGGCTGTGCACACACCTACAGGTGTGCATACTTCTGTGTACATGTGGAGAACATTAAGTGTCTTGTTCTATCACACTCTGCCTTATTCCCTTTAGACAGTGACACTCACTGAACTGGGCTGGCAGTCAGCAGGCCACAGCCTTCCTCTTGTCTGTAGCACTGGGGTTACCAGCAAAGGCTGGGGTCTAAACTCAGGTCCTCACACTTGCAGAGCAAGCCAATTACCTGGAGCTGTCTCCAAGGCCCAGAACTATGAGAACCCATGGAACCCAGCAGAGTGATTATTACACAGGGCCACAAATGCGTTAGCACTCAAGACATGGCTTATTCATCAAAAACACAATTTTCTTGATTGTTGCTTTTAAAAGTTTGCTTTTTTGAAAGGAAAAGAATGTTAACTAGGAAAACTTACATTCTCCCCACCCCAACCCCCACCAAAAACAGGGTTTAGGGGGTTGGGGATTTAGCTCAGTGGTAGAGCGCTTGCCTAGCAAGCGCAAGGCCCTGGGTTCGGTCCCCAGCTCCAAAAAAAAGAAAAAAAAAAACAAAAAAAAACAAAAAAACAGGGTTTAGATTCCTTAGGAATAATAAAGAGTTTGCATAATTCACAGACAGCCAAGGCTATGCTGCAGTGAGAAAGGCTCATCCAAACAAGCCTGCTTCTCTCTGCACGCACTGGGGATCTCGGTCAAAACTCAAGACTCGCACTTCATTTAACGGCTTAGCACCAACCACACCCCACAAAGGTTTTGTTTGTGTACTTTGCCTATATGAATGTTTTTGCATCACATGTGTGCCTGGTGCCCTTTGAGGCCAAAAGAGGGAGTTAGATCTCCTGTAACTTCAGTTCCAGGTGGCTGTGAGATGCTATGTGGGCTCTGGAGACTACAGCCAGGTCCTCTGCAAGACCAACAAATGCTCTTAACCATGGAGCCACCACTCCATCATTCCCAGCACACACAGAAAGCGTATGTGCTTTATTCCCCATCCACATTAGAGCGAGCAATGAACGAATGAGAACCTGGGAGCTAAGAGACTTCTCCAAAGGTATCTGGCCAGTCTCGTCCATATAATCAAACACCAACTCAGGAGCTGTGGTGTCTAAACTGCTCCCCAGTGAGTCTCAGAGAAATCACCTGTCCTGTTTATCATGTTAGTGAGGACATAAACCTCAGACACTAGTGAGGTTTTGTAACTTTGATATAGGCAGAGAGCAAGGAAACAGAGAATACCTCCAAAGCAGCACAGGGCAGAGATTTCTCCTGATTCCTAAAAATAGCTTAAAAACAAAACAAAGCTAGGGTCTCACGTCTCATGCTGCCCCTGAACTTGGCTATATAACCAAAGATGACCTTGAATTTCTGGTTACAGGAGTGCCCAATTTATGGGGTGCTGAGGACTGAACTAAAAGCTTCACGGCAGGAAAATACTCACTCTACCATGCAAGCTGTATCGCTAGCCCCTTGAAATGCATTTAAATCAATGGATTTCCAGAAGATACCAGGTGAATTACCCACCCCTTCAACACAGAAAAAAAAGGCCCATGTTGGAGCAGACACTTAATTTGTTGTTGAATTCTTCTGACCCAGTAAATTAAAGGTTTGCTTCACTGTGCAATTTTGAGTTGGGCTGACAGCCACACAAGCTCATAGAACCCAGAAATCACCTGGAGCAAAGCTACCCACAATGCATCAGAGCCCAACGTGGGCTTCACAAATTCAACTTCCACACAGGCTCATAAATAAGACCTTTGGAGACTGAGAAAAAGCCAGAAGACAATGAAATGTGGTAAACAAGAGCTTTAGAGATGAGATAGCGCTATCCTAAAGAAGCAGCGCACTCCTGGAGGGAAAGCTCTCTCGTCAGAGGATACGCCGGCCTCTGCCAGCGAGCCGGGCCTACAGACCCCATGAGGAAGTCCTGGGGGAAATCTCCAGAATCCCTAACTTCATGCCAAGACAGAAGAAGGGCTCTACGGCTATGCCCTCCCCAGCAGGGTCTACAAGGCAAAGCTATCTCTGTCAAGTTTCCAGGAGGAGCAACTGCCATGTCACCTCGGGCCCATCCATAACCTGCAGGGTTATAAACAACCCTGAGTCACCACAAGCACACAATCTGGTCTCAGGCTCACCAATGTCACAGCTTCTCTCTTCCTCCGCATTCCATGTGGATAGAGCCACAGACCCCACCTTGCCTCGTTCCCTGCCACCTGGCAAAGAAATGCAGCACAGATGTGCCCCACTCACTGACTCATGTCCCTAGAGTCTGCAGTCACTCACTCTGCTCCTAGGTGGCCAGTAGGAGTTCAGAGGATGCCAGACTTCACGATCTAGCTTCCCCATGGCAGGGAGGGAGACACAGCAGCACCTGCCAAGTGACAGAGCAGCTCCTGGGGTGCAGAAACCCTGAATTCTGTACAAGCCCACTGATTAGGACTTTAGCTATGGAGAACTGAAATGGTGTTGGTCCACAGACACATTTTCTTGGGCCATCTACAGACTCTGAACAGCAAATTCACTGTCTACTGGTAAATTAATTTTAGGACAGCCAAGGCTACATAGAGAAACCCTGTCTCAAAATAGAATAAAATGTTATTGTATTTTAAATATTTAAACACAATTAAATATTGTATTATATTATTGTACTTTCAAAGAATGATGTATAGATGATAGATAGTTGATAAGATAGATGACAGATTGATAGATGATCAATAGATGATAGATAGATAGATAGACAGACAGACAGATAGATAGACAAACAGATGGATGTACATATATACAAAAATTAGGGCTGGTGAGATGCTCAGTGGGTAAAGGTGCACTTCAAGTAGTGCACGAATTTAACCCCAGCACTGAGCACTCAGATCTCTGAGTTTGAGGCCAGTCTGGTTTACACAGAGTTCCAGACCAGCCAGAGACGTGGTGTTCTGTCTAGCTTTTTGTGAACGTGACACAGGCCAGAGACATTGTGGAAGAGGGAACCTAATTAAGAAAGTGCCCCCCAAGTGTGACTTGTGGGAAGGCCTGTGGCACATTTTCTTAATTGATGATTCAATGTGGAAGGGCACAGATTACCATAGACCACATCCCTAGGTTGGTTCTGGGTTCCATAAGAAAGCAGGCTGAGCAAGCCATGGGAAGCAAGCAGCACTCCTCCATGGTCTCTGCATCAGCTCCTGCCTCCAAGTTCCAGCCTGACTTCCCTGCATGATGAACTACAATCTGTAAGATTTAAAAAATAAAATAAAATAATTTTTTCCTCTATAAGCTGCTTTTAGTCATGGTGTTTTTCACTACAATAGAAAGAAAACTAAGACATATGGTGGGAAAGAAAGGAAGGAAGGAAGGAAGGAAGGAAGGAAGGAAGGAAGGAAGGAAGGAAGGAAGGGACGGACAAATGGTGAGCATGCTGGGTCTGGTGACTTTCACGCTAATGGTTTTGAGAAACAGAATATTTATACCAGTAACACATTACAGAACGATCTTAGAGGCCAGAGAAATGTGGTCAGGGATTTAATGTTTCACAGTATACTTGTATGAAAGTCTCAAAAATAAAGAAAACTTTAATTTAAAAAGGCAGAGTCAGTAACATATAACCTTTAACAAAAGGACAACTCTACAGGCTGGGGTATAGCTAGGACAGTGGGGTAAAGACAGCTAAGCGTAGCTACATGAAATAGAACTTGTCACCTTTCCAAAACAGAAATGTGTGACTGTGGCATGAAAACAACTGAGAATGAGACCAGTATAAATGTAAATAATATTATGAGGGGTTGGGGATTTAGCTCAGTGGTAGAGCGCTTGCCTAGCAAGCGCAAGGCCCTGGGTTCGGTCCCCAGCTCCGAAAAAAAGAAAAAAGAAAAAGAAAAAGAAAAAAAAATAATATTATGAGTATATTTATGCTTATGTGTTTATACATATGAAGGACATTGATTTTTTTATAAATAGCAATTCGTGTATATTGCTAGTCTATCTGCATCATTTGATCACTTGTGAGAAGAAGCCGATTAGCCAGCATGTGCTGCCTTTCTGGAATCTGGTGAACGGTTAGGTGAACTAAAGTCAATGGCTTCAGAAGGCGTGTACCGAGTCCAGAAGGAGTGGACTCAGCAACTGGACACTGCCCATCCACCCTTCCGTACCCTTCCCAGAGTTCCCGTTCCATCTGAGCCTGGCTAACCTCAACACAAAGAAACAGACTTGATCAATGTAGGATGCAGGCTCACTCTAGCCAGAGCCATTCCCAGGGTGAAGGGATTCCCCTGCTGGCTAAGCCAGATTCCCCTGGAGTGTTCAGAAACAAGAGAAGACTTGCAGGCCTTTGCCAGAGCACCTCTCACTGCAACAGCCCTTCCCTGTGCAAGCAGCTTTGACACTAGAGTCTCTTCGCTTTAAAACACAAATTGGGAGAAACCTGAGTCTCTGTCCAAACTAAGCCAGCCCCTGGCATAGAATCTAAAGGCAAGTCTTCCTAGCTCTGAGAGGATCCTCTGAGAGGACAGCCAGGGTTGAGGGTCCATCCAGGGTACCCTGGACCTAGACATGGGGAACTCCTTGGAGTAAGGAATGTGAGACAGCAGAGAGGCAAAGACAACCAGAAGCACAGGCTCCTGCTCAAACATCTGCCATGCAGAGGCCTGTAAGGTGCCCAGAGAGGGAGCTGCTGGCTAAATGCACATCAGACACTATCTCCTGCCCAATGACTTAGAGTACACAAGCTTTGGCAACAGACTCCAGCCCCTGCCTGTACCCCACCCCCTACTTCCACCTCCCTGTCCCCGTGGTGCTGGAGTCTAAACAAGAACTTTCATGGATGAAAATCTGAGGACAGTATCTAGCAGTACAGCAAGCATCTCTACATTAGTATCTACCCGGGCATCAGCTGGCCACCCACTGCTATAGACATATAGGCACTGCTCCTTAGTCCAGCACACCCCCTTCCCGCACTGTCTCCCACAGATGCAGTGCACAGCTGTGAAACATTACATGTAAGGTTATACTTGCAACATGGTGTGCAGAAAAGTGATGGGATACAAGAAGCCATTAGAAAAAGGAAAACAGGAGCTGAATGAACAGAGAGCTGAGCAGTTAAAGCACTGACTGCTCTTTCAGAGAGCCTGGATTCAGGAACCAGCACCCACATGATGTAACTCCAGTTCCAGGGAATCTGATGCCCTCTGCTGGCCTCCATCAGTACTGCACACACGTAGTGCACAAGGATACAAGCAAAACAACCCCACACGTAAAATAAAAATGAACGAAAAGTTTAAATATAAATAAATAAGGAAGGTGGGCTCAGAGGTAACTGCTTGCTGCCTGGACTTGGAACCCGAATAACAGAGAGAAGAGGGCCAACTCTCATAGGCTGTTCTCTCATCTCCACACGTGTGCTACAGTAGAGGCCAACGTGTGCACACATACAATAAACGACATTTTTTAAAAGAACTACAGAGATAGTTTTGCAGAGAAGTGGGACAAAAGGCTGGTGATAGAGGTAGAAACAAGCACTTTGGAATACACATTTGTACTGTATTCTGTACCTTATAAACTATTCAAAACAGTCAAAAACTATTCAAAACAGTTCAATTTAGTTTTAAAATAAAATTTCAAACTGCCATAAATCTTGTAAAACAATATAATCTTTTTAATTACAAATCATGATCTTACAGTTATAAATTTTGGTAAGCACATGAAATTAGACATCAGAAGAGCATAGGGCTGGAGAGATGGCTTAGTGGTTAAGAGCACTGACTGCTCTTCCAGAGGTCCTGAGTTCAAATCCCAGCAACCACATGGTGGCTCACAACCATCTGTAAAGGGATCTGATGCCCTCTTCCAGTGTGTCTGAAGACAGCTCAGTGTACTCATGTAATAAATAAATAAATCTTTAAAACAAAAAAAAGAAGACCATAAATAGGATATATTTGTTTCACATCACATAACTAATCACCAGAGAGTTAGAATACCCAAAGTCCAACCAAAACCAAACACCACAAAACATTACAATACAAAGTCTTTCATTAAATAACAATCCCTCTCATTTCACTGTTACAGACATTCTCAAAAGTCCTCACTCATCCTTAAAGAGCATTCTGTGAGCAGCGGCTCCCCTGCAAGGCCAGCACTGGGCAGTTGAGGCAGGAAGATCAGGAAAGAGTTCTTCAAGGTCAGAGGAGCTACCAATCAGGGCAAACCTGGGAGCTGTCTGACTAAGCCACTAGGGCTCAGTGGTCAGCAAAAGACCAAGATAAAGGCACTGCTGAACCAAGCGGGAGTGTGCTCTGCTTATCAATGACCCTACCTCAGGGCCACAGCCCACACAGTGGAGGCAATAACTACTTTCCCAAGCAGGGGACCCATGGGAGTTCCCAGGCTGGTCACAAAGAGCCATCACTAGCTGATGCCTGTGTCCCCTGCTGTTATACCAGACACACACAGTGCTCAACACAAAGTAAACTGTCACTCCACTTGTACTCAACACCTAATCTGCCAAAAAAAAAGAAAGAGAGAGAGAGAGAGAGAGAGAGAGAGAGAGAGAGAGAAAGAAAGGCAGGCAGGCCGGCCAGATTTCTTGACACATGAAACTGTAGGAATGGGAATTTTATCAGCAAGACCAAGGATTGAGTGCAAAGAAAACTGGGATGCTTTAAAAAGCCCAGGGTCAGGAAAAGGTGGGCATGGAAGGAGCAGCTGAGAGCCAACAGCATGCAGGGCGCTGAGCTTTCCACATGGGCGGCCTCCTCCAGTCTGTGTGTCTCTGTTTCTACCTGGGATCAAAGTAATGAATAAACGCAATGCAACCCTCGGAGAAAAGCTCTGAGTACCTTTAACTGGATCTGGAAATGAATAAAACTGATTCTAAAATGTGTATAGAAAGAAAAAAGAGGAAGCCAAGCCAACGCTGTAGAACAAGGCTGGATGCCTCATTCTATCAGACACCAAGATTTGTTTTAAAGCTGTGGGGATACACAGGTACTGTAGATGGCATAAAGGGACAAACTCTGTAGTGAATTAACAAAACACAGAGTTCCCAGACGGCCCTACAAACACAGATACCAGACTCACAAGGCAAGCACGCTCTCTGCATGTGCAGTGTGCATGTAGAGGTCAGAGGTTGGCACCAGGTGTCTTTGGCTCTCTCTGCTATAGGCACTGAGGCAGGGTCTCTCCCTTGAACTCTGAACTCCAGGTCTCAGCTGGTCTGGCTAGCCATGGCCCAGGGATGCCTGCCCTATCTCTGCCTCCCGAGTGCCGGGCTCACGGGAGGCACTCCTATTCCTATCTGGCATTTACAGGCCAGATGAGTATATGGATTCTTGTCCTCACAACTGAGCACAAACTGCTGTGCCCACTGAGCCACCCCTCAAGCCCTGGTAAGGCTCTTCCCAATGAAAGTGTGAGGTCAACATGTAAGGAGAAAAACAAAAACAAAAACAAAAAAAACACCCAAAACCCTTCACCAATAAAGATCAAAACTCATTCTAGGCAAACTGTAAAAAATAAGGTAAAGTGTCAAAATCTCCTTGTGACCTTTTGGTAAACACTATTTTTCATGCAGACTCCCCCAAAAAATATAAAATAAATAAATAAATAAATAAATAAATAAATAAGACTACATTAAAGTAAAGATGATGTGTCAGGGAGCAGCAGATGCTGGTGTTCGTGAACCAGGAGAGCATCATAAACATGCCCTTTGTATGCTAACGAACGCATTATTTCAGAGACCGCAGCCAGACCCTGCAGAGGTGGCTCAGCAGCTACAGGCCCCGGCTGCTCTTTCAGAGGACTCCAGTTCGGTCCAAGCACCCATGTGACAGCCTCAGAGGCTCTGACACCCTCTTTTGGCCTCCAAAGGCACTGCACACATATGGTACACCGACATACATGCGGGCAAAGCACTCATATAAAGTGGAAAAGTGGTTGGTTGGTTTGTTTGTTTGTTTGCCCTTTAAAGCAATAATAGTAATTTTGCTTTAATTAGCCTTAATGTTTTTAGATCTCAAAATAAATCCTGACTACATGGGGGGAAAGTGTTGGTTTGTCTCTTTTTAAGATTAGTAAAGGTGAAGGAAGGAACAGACTAGAAGGGAGGGGAAGGGGGAAGAGACAGGATGAACACACATCTTCTCAATATCAGGAATACACTACAGACATTATGAGGGTCCCAAGAAAGACTGGGAATGTGGATCATGTGGCAGTGTTCGCCTAGCAGTCATGAAGCCTGGGTTCCATCCCCAGCACAGCATAAACCAGGCATGATGGTGTACATCTGTAATCCCAGCATCAGGGAAATGGAGGCAAAAGGATCAGAAGTCCAAGGACTGGGCTCCATGAGACCTGTCTCAAAAACAAATAAACAGAACACAACAGGACAGAGCGAAGGTGACAAGGGGGCATTACAAGGGGAGGACTCCAGGATGCTGTAAGCCTCTACAGGAGGCTGAGGTTTCTCCAAGCAGTAGGAAGGTGCTAGCAAGAGAGGCCGCACAGTGGGCTCAGCATTTCAGAGGTAGTGACTCCATAGACTCCAATAGTCACAACCTCTTTATCCATAGTATAACCTAATTTTAAAAGTTGTGTGTTGTGGTTTGCCCTGGAGTTATCTATATTTTGATGCTAATTCCACTGTCCCAAGGACTGCAGCCTAGTCACATGCTCAGGACTCAGGTGACTTCACCAGAACCTTCTCCCCATTGAATTTGTAAAATACAAGTGAGGGGCAGGTACAGGATAGAAGGAGGCCTGTCATTGGATGAGAGGAAGAATGGGCAGAAGATTGAAGGAAGAGGAAGAGACTGGGACAGAAAGGAAGAGAGACGGGAGAGAAGCCATGGCAGGTGACGTTAAGATTCTGCTCTGCGTGTTTACAGGTTCTTATTAATGTTCTCAAGGGATGGATGTGTACTGGGCTTTGTATGTTTAGGTGGGCAATTATATCTTACCAATTGGGTCAAAGATTATTGTGTTGTGTGTTCTTTTATGTGACGGTGTGAGTGTAGGAAAGTGTGTGGCGGCAGGAGACACTGGGCCGCCGCGGAGTTGGGATGTGTTTCTGAGATATCTAGCAGATGTCTTGGGGCACGGAGGTGCCGGACCTAGTGAGGATAAAAGAAAATGATACCTTTTTTTATTTTTTTATATTTTTACAACAACAGTTGTGTACAAGTTACATGAACTAAAAATACAGTATATTCATTCATTCGTGCCATGAAATACTACCAAATGTTTAAAGGAAAGCCTGATCCTTGTTATGGCAGGGATGACCTTGACCACCCTAGACGAACTGGAACGCACCAGGCACAGAAGTATGGGTTTTACCACTACCTTTTATGAGATACATGAAATGGGCAAATTCAGGAAGACAGAAGGACAGCGACAGAGGAGGGAATGGGAACCCTTTCGTGTGTGCTGCTCTTCCTGCGTGTCTGTCTGTATCACATGCCTGGCGCTCTGAGAGACTATACAAAGGTACTGGACCCGGGAACTGGAGCTACAGATGGCTGTGAGCCACAAAGTGGGGCCACAGTGTGGGTGCTGGGAATCAAATCCAAATGCTCTGAGCATCTTTTCCGGCCCTGGTATTCTTTAATGAGTATGTGGTTCCATATTCAAGATAGAAAAAAAAAAGCTCTAGAATGCATAATAGTAATGGCAGTGTTGTGAATAGGTAATTTCGCTCAACTGTACAATTAAATTGGTTCTTTTTATGAGTATTTTGCCATAATAAATTAAAAAAGAAAGAAACAGAAGTATACTCACTGGAAAAGACACCCCAGATTATTGCTAGTTGTATGAAATCCCAGGATCCAGAGAAAAAGAAGAAACAATCTTCCCGAAAAATCACTCCAACTCCTCATGAGCAGACGTGGCTTGTTCAGTCCATGTAATGGGATTCTTATTAAACAAGACGTGAAGTCTGGAGAGAGAGCCCAGAGGCTAAGAGCACTTGTTCCCACAGAGGGCCAAGTCTGACTCCCAGCACCACACAGTGCTTCATAACTGTTCATAATTCCACTTCCAAGAGATCTCATCCAATGCCCTCTTCTGACCTCCTCAGGCACTAAGCATTAATTAATTATTAATTAAGAAAGAAAAATGAAAGAAAAAGGGAAAGAAAACCATTTTAAGGAAAATTATTTATATGTCTATGTTGGGGGCGGCACATGTGCAGGAGGGCACATGGCATGTAGAGGCTGGAGGACAACCTTGGGCGTCACTTTTCAGTGCCACTGTCTTTGTTGTTTGAGACAGGGTTTCTCTGTGTAGCCCTGGCTGTCCTAGAGCTCACTCTGTAGATCTGTGGAGAGCCACCCGCCTCTGCCCCCTGAGTGCTGGGGTTAAAGGTGTGAGCCGCCTCCTCCCATCCTCCATCTAAGTAGGACTTGGGGTTCACTGATTAGGAGAGACTTCTGGCCAGCAAGCTCCTGAGATCCTCTTGTCTCTGCCTCCAAGGCTGGGATTACAAACAGGTGATTCCACCTGGCTTTTTACATGGTATTAGGCATCAAACTTAGGTCCTCACTGCGTGCAAGGCAAACTTTACTGATTTAGCTATCTCCTCAGTCCTCAGTCCCAAGATTGTTTTTTTTTAAAGTGTGTGTGTGTGTGTGTGTGTGTGTGTGTGTGTGTGTGTGTGTGTGTGCACGCGCGCCACAGAGTGGGTGCTGGGAACTGAATTCTCATCCTCTGGAAGAACAATAAGCTCTCCTAGCTACTGAGCCATCTCTCCAGACCCTGAGAAGATTTAAAAAAAAAAAGCCCAAGCATATCACATAGCACTGTTACTTTCTCTCAGCACCAGCTACAATGTAGCTATCGGTATCTCCTGAGCTACAATGTAGTCTATCTGTATCTCCTGAGCTAGAGTTCCGGATGGCCTCTGTCTCTAAAACAAAAGTTCTAGGAGGGGGAGAGCTTCATTCAATTCTCTCATTAAAATACTACCTAGCCTATGTGTGCTCAACAACATTTGTAGAAGAAAAGTTTACTTTTCTGAGGGAAACACTGAGGAAAAGTTTACTTCTGAGTAGTTTCAATAATCCTAACAGTGAATTTTCTTAGGCAAGCCATTAAAATGTTAAAAGAATGTATGGAACACAAAAAAACAAAACAAAACAAAAAAAAAACCATTCCATTTCTTCCCTCTCTTACATATGAGTAAACCCTTTCCACCCTGAATGATCCTGGCAAATGTTACCATCTGCTTCCCTACCCCTTGAAAATTCATCACCAACTACCACCATCAGCATGACCACCACCACCACCATCATCATAAACACAATTCCTCATCATCACAATCACTGCTGCCATTACAACCACATCGCTTACCACCAACAAAACCCACTACCACACATTATCCTTGGTTTCTAACTCCCATCTGGCCCAACACCATGTGTTAGGCCTGGGACATAAATAAACTCTAGAAAAAAACAGTCTATGGAAGATGAAGAGCAGTTTGGAACTAAAATCCAGTCTTTGAGATAAAGAACCCTCAGAGTGTAAGGAAAATGACTGATCTTAAAACAAGACTTAAGCGGTTCCACAAAAAGTGTGCGGCAAGGAAGTACCTCTTCCGGTCACCATTCGGATTACAAATCTAACAAACCTAGTGTTCCCGGAACCCAAGCACAGGTAGAAGGGGACAACAGACTCCCACAGTCGTCTGTCCTCTGACCTACCTACACCAGATACACACACACACACACACACACACACACACACACACACACCAGACACACATTCCCCCGACAACAATAACAGTAAGTTTATCTTTTATACACATACACAAAAGGACAAAGGCATGTTGGAAGCACCTACAATTTCAACACTTGGGAGGGAGACAAGAGGATCAGACAGTTCAGGGCCAGTCTCTGCTACACACTGAGTTAGAGGGCTGCCTAAGCTACACAAGACCCTGTCTCTCCTCTTCAGCCCTGAACAGTATCACAGACACCTAGGCCAGGATTCCTAGCTGTGACTTCCCTGGGTCACTGGTAGCTAGCTGTATTTAAGTTTAGCCAGAACTCCATGGACTTTCACTATCTAAAGTTACATCAGATTCAGCAGAGAACAATGTTCTCAGTTGTGAATCTGAAGGGGCTTAACAAATTGACACTGTTGTCACCTCACACAATGCTAAAAAGAACTGACTCGAAGTAGAGGAAAAAACCAAGGTGCCCACTAGAGAGATGGCTCAGAGGTCAAGAAATAGCACGTACTGCTCTTGCAGCCTCAGGGAGGAGCTGATGTCTCTGGCCTCCATAGGCACCTGCACTCACATGCACATACCTGCACATACACATAATTAAAAATAACTAAAAGAAAAGAAAAGGAGGTAGAGAAACGGCTTATTGATTAAGGGCACTGGTTGCTCATGCTCATCTAAAGGACCAGGGTTTGATTCCCAGCGACCCACATGGCAGCTAACAACCACCTGTAACTCCGGGTTTCTAGTGCCCTCTTCTGGCCTCTGCAGCGCTTGCACACATGTGGTGCACAGACCTACATGCAGACAAAATACATACACATAAAAAAGTCTTAATAATTAACAAGTTAAAGAAAATAAATAGATAAAAGGAAAAACTAGCATCATCAACAAAATGAGGTACTGGAGAGAGAGTTCTGTAGTTAAGAACATATGTTGTTCTTACAGAGGACCCAGGTTCAACCCAGCATCCACACAAGTGGCTTCTGACTATTTGTTTGTGACTCTTTTTTTTTTTTTTTTTCCGGAGCTGAGGACCAAACCCAGGGCCTTGTGCTTGCTAGGCAAGTGCTCTACCATTGAGCTAAATCCCCAACCCACTTCTGACTATTTGTAACTCCAGTTCCAGGGATCCAACACCCTCTTCTGACTTCATGAGTACCAGACATGTGCGTGCTACTACACACACACACACACACACACACACACACGCAAAACACACATACATATAAAACAAAATAAACCTTACAAAAAGAAAACCTCAATTATCAAATATAAGCTCACCCAAAAGCAGCCACTGTTTATAGCAACCACTTGATGTTAAATACTTATGACTGAATTTGAAAGCAGATAAGACCCTTGCATAAGCTCTATTTGCTTATGTATGGTTACTGTGCTCAACTGCTATTTAAATATCAAGTTTGAGAAACATCAGTACAACCAGGACCCTAGCTAACTGGCTCCTGGCTGGCGTCTGCTACATTAGTCTAACCAGCCTTTAAATATTAGTCAACAACACAACTTGTGCTGTCAGCATTATGAACCAAATAGGTTCATAAGAAACAGCAAAGACAACTAAAGAAGGAGAAGAGGTGACGAACACCATCAGCAAGGATGGGGCTGTACCTTAGAGAAAGCAACGCAGCCGGTCTCGGTTCAGGAGGCACACTGCTTTTTTTCCCCACACTCCACTTTTCCCACTTAGCTCCAAAGAGTTTCAAGTGCAGCTCATTATTGAGAAGGTCAAAAAACAGCATGTCGACTAGGTTCTGCTCTTAACCTTTGTGTGCACAAACCGCTTTGAAGATATGATCCAAGCGTTCCATAGACAAAGCCATAAAAGACATCCGTGCACAGGCTGTAGAATCCCAGCCTAAAGTGGGAGCAGACAGGAAGCTGTGGATGCTGCAGAGTCACTTAAATCAACCCCTCCCCCACGAAATGCTGGCCCCCCAAACAGTTAGAGGGCTTGTCCTGTGTCAACAGTGAACCAGAAGTGGACTCAGGCAAGAGCCAGCAACTCAGACTGAATGAACTCACAATTTTCTTATACAAGGAACTGACACAAGTTTTGTTACAGAAACTTCTTTGATGTTTAAGGAAAAACAATGATCTGAAACCTGGAAAGCACTCACCGTGTTCCACAAAGACATTGCAGTGTGGGCCCCCATGTCTCGATGAGTCCCTCTTCCCTGCCCCTTTGATAAAATGTAGGGCGGGCAAACTAGGCCTTCTTTGGTCCCCAAGAACTTTTCCAGGCTGCTGCCCCATAAAGCAACGACAGGCGCCCCTTTCCAGAAGAGGGTTCAAGATCTTCCAGAATGGTCCGTGGGGGTTAGCAGGCAACAGTATATACCCAGAACTTCACACCACCGACTTGGGTCAGTAACTTGGGTCAATCACAGACAGACAACTTCCAGGAGCAAAGGAAGCTGGTTTTGAGGTTCACACATGTAAACAGGAGTCCGGAATTATTTTCCAAGGTAATTAGTTTGAAGTCATGTAACCACAATGCTACCCAAAGTTTCTTGAATCTAAGTCTATGTTGCAAGCTGAGGAACCCTTTCTTTGCAAGAGTAAAACTATAGATAAAAATAATCACAGAGAAGTCAAAAAAGTGCCAGCAGTACTGAAAGTCATTTCAACTCCCTAGCGCGATGGAAACATTGAGCTTCTTTTATATTCTCTGCAATCTTTCCTTTGGAAGTCAACCAATCCCCTATCTTTGTCTCTCCATCTTGTAACAAATTTCCTGCCGCCCTCACTTCCCTGCCCTGGTCTCCGGAAAATGACACGGGTCACACAGATTTCAACGAGAGCTTGCTCTCCACTCTGCCGAGAAGGAATGCATGACCAGCAACTTTTAAGTCCGCTTTTTAAAAGGCCTGTGAAACCAATCCAGACTTTTCCTTTGCATTAAAGTTTTGGGCTGCACTGAGACCAATGGGGCTGTAGGTGACATTGGAAGAAGTCAGGACATCGGAGGCCCGGCGGATGCAATCTGGGAGGACCCCCGGAGATCTCTTGACAGCAAGGAGATGATTTGAATAAGGGGCTCCGTGGCCAAACTTGGGTTGAAATCGAGAGAAGGGCGACCTGGGGGTGAGAAAGAGACTTCCCCAGATAGGGCGCGGGCGGCTTACTCTGGGGCGACGCTTCTTCTCAGGAAACAGGGTGTCCCAGGTAGGGAGAAACTGAGACCACTCTGGTGTTCCAGAGCCAGAGCAGGGCTATGAGGGACGATGGACTCCCGCGGTCCCGAACCAGGAGTCAGTCACAGGGGAGGAGGCCCCGCGCCTCAGCTGCCCCGAGCGGAGGGGTCTCTACCCTAGAGACCCCTCCCCCGGCCCCAGACTCTGCAGCCGCCGCCGAGCAGTCTCATGCCCCGCTCTGCCGAAGAACCCGGCTTCTCCAGCCAGTGGTGGTGTGTGCCGCGGAAGGGTTCCTCAGCCGCAGGACCCGACACCGGGTTCCAGCTCCGGCGCCTCTCAGGGATAGACACCAACCCCCGAGGCCGCCATGATGGATTACGAGCCGCGCCACAACGAGGCCAGGCCCCGCCCCCGGTCCCGCCCCCAGCGACGCCGGAATCTCCCGAGCGAAGTCCAATAGGCCACCGGTGCCGCTCTCCTACACGCTGCCGCACCTTCGGGTTTCCAGCCTCACTGCCTGCGACAGCCCGGCTCCTCACGACCTTTTAAAGGTAGCTTTTCAGAGCTCAAGGTGAGCGATGAGGAAGCGCCCGCCCCACCTGCTTTATCATTGGTCTTCGATAACCAGTGTGTCCCTCACCACCGTCCAATTGGCCAGTGAGCGCGAGAGCCCACAGCTAGCTGCGAGCGGTGCTGCCAGGAGGAATACTGGGACTTGTAGTCCCGGCGCCCATAGGCTGCTCTCGGAGGCCCAAGCCTCCAGCTCCCATAGCTACAGAGAGCCGGCCCCGCCTCCTGGAAGCCGGTGGACTCTGGTCAGCGCACTTCTTCACCGCTTTAGTAAGATCGCAGGAGATTCAGAGATAGGGGAAAACTACGGATTGGAGTTTTCCAGAACCGGAGTTAGATTCCTTCTTTGAGCCTCGCTGAGGAGAAACTTTGGCTCGCTCCTAGAAATTAAGATGACCGGTGCGTTGCATCCTCATCACTTGGGAAAGGCCCAAATATGGGAACCTGGGAAGAAAGTATTGAGAAAGCAAGCATCCTTTGGGATAGGAGGTTGAAGAAACAGCGTCAGTTCAGAGTATGCCAGGCGAGATCCTGCTTTCGTGTATGCTTGCACTAGTATGAATCCTTTCACAGGTGAGACACATGTCCTCCTAAAAGTCGAAGTTAGGCGAAATTTGTCGAGGTTATTAGACCTCAAAAGTCTGAGAAACTATCCCACACCTGTGAAAGTTCATCCTCTGGTCTCCTAGTCTTCATTGTCCCTATTACCGGGACCCATTTCTAAAGGGACCCACTCATCCCAGCACTCACACTGCCTGCACTTTTACATAAAATGCTTTATCATATGCAGTGCTGTTCCCATAACACAGATGGAAAAGCATTCATAGCTATGGTTGAAGTGTCATTTAAGAGTCGCTACTACTTGCTCAAAAACATGGCTTTTCTACTGAAGCATTCAGTTCCAAATAACTGTTAAACAAAGAAAGAAAATGGCATTCCGATTATTAAAGAACAGTCACCTGGCTGGGTGATAGTGGCCCACGCCTTTAATGCCAGCACTTGGGAGGCAGAGGCAGATGGAGTTCAAGGCCAGCCTGGTCTACAGAGTGAGTTCCAGGACAGCCTGGGCAACACAGAGAGATCCTGTATTGAAACAAAACAAAACAAACAAACAAACAAACAAACAAAGAAAACAGAAACAAAAAGTCACTTGAAATACTGTGAAGCAACTGAAAATTTGTGCCCAGATTCAGAACTGGAACTTATAAATTCACTCACAGAATAATCTGGTTGTCATGTTATTTGAATTGCAGTTTGGCTGTCCAGCTTTCTCTTAACTTGTACCACCAGTCTTTAAATGGGTGCCCCTGTTCCCCTCTGATTATTTATCCGTGCTTTTTTATTTGAAGAGTCTATTTTTTTAAAGATTTATTTATTATATATAAGTACACTGTAGCTGTCTTCAGACACACCAGAAGAGAGCATGAGATCTCGTTACAGATGGTTGTGATGTCACCATGTGGTTGCTGGGGTTTGAACTCAGGACCTCTGGAAGAGCAGCCAGTGCTCTTAACTGTTGAGCCATCTCTCCAGCCCCTGAAGAGTCTATTTTTTAATTCCTGTCCCTGCTTTAACCATTTCCTTTCCTTACCCACATTCTTCATCCTCTGGTTAAACTCTAAGTGAACAAGCAAACTGCAACTTTTTAAAAAGACTTCTATTTGCATGCATGTATATGTGTGCTTGACTGAGTTTATGTGCATCGCTATCATGTCTGTGGCTAACAGATGCTAAGGGGCATCAGAAGACCCGATCGGACATGTATATGAGCTGGACACCAAACCCAGAATGTCTGTAAAAGTAGTAAGTGGGGGTTGGGGATTTAGCTCAGTGGTAGAGCGCTTGCCTAGGACGCGCAAGGCCCTGGGTTCAGTCCTCAGCTCCGAAAAAAGAACAAAAAAAAAAAAAAAAAAAAAGTAGTAAGTGTTCTTGATCGAACCATCCCTTCAGCACCCCGAACTGCAGCTCTTCAATAAATAGTTCTTGAACTAACATAAGTCAGGTTTGGGTGCCCTTAATCTCTGAGAGTGTCCTTGCAACCAGCTCACAAGGATCAGGGTTACAGGTACGTTTTACTAAACCTGGCTTAAACCGTGCTAGGGATAGAACCTAGAGCCTCAAGAGTGCTAGGCCAGTACCTACCAAAGTAGCTACACCACTAGTCCTGCCAATGAGCACCCATTTCCTAAGCACCTGTGCCTGCTGCTGGCACACAGCACTGAACACTGCTTTTTACTCTCGGGGAATACAAAAGCACAGGCAGTCAGTTGGCAAAACCAGCAGTGACCCAAAGATCAGTTTGGGCGCTGCATAGATGCTCAGCTGTTAAATGCACTGGCTGCTCTCCGAGAGGACCCAGGTTTTAATTACCAGCACCCACGTGGCAGTTTACAACCCCATGTAACTCCAATTCCAAGAGATCTGATGTCTTTGCTGGACTTGGAGGGGACCTGACACACCTCGTGGTCAGACAGACATACAAGCAGACAAAACACCCATCACCGTTAGAAATGCGATCAGTCTCAACACAGCAAGCTCCACTCCTGGGTCCACAGCCTTTCAGGTGATTCAACCTGTATTCACACCTGGCACCCCCTTAAAGCTTCATTCAGTTGCCTGGGACTCGTGTCATTTTTTTTCCTCTAAATTGGTCTCCTCACCTAAAAGCAAGGGACATCGCTACTCACTGTCTGATAGTCTTGAGATGGAATTTGCCCTTGGTTCCCCAGCCTCAGATCTGCCTCTCTGTCCTCACTACAGGGTTGTGCGGTAGCCATATCTCATATGTTTGCCCCCACTTTTCTTTCAGATGAGCTCCAAGCCCCATTTGCAATTTTCTTCCAAGAGATGTACTACTTGTTTTGATCACTTGTTCTTTTTTGTTTGTTTGAGACAGGGTTTCTCTGTGTAGCCCTGGCCATCCTGGAACTTACTCTGTAGACCAGGCTGGCCTGGAATTCACAGAGATCCACATGCCTGCCTCCCTGGGGATGGGATCAAAGGTGCATACCACCACCATCAGCTTCTCCGTCCCTCGTAAAGGCTTAGTTTGGGCTGACTTCAGAAGCTTTCAGTGAAGACAGCTTACATCTGGAAATCTGCTCCTGGGATTTTTTTCTTTGGTCTCCTTCATTCTCTTGGCCAAAAGTTTAGCATATTCTGCAGCTGAAGTCCTCATGTTCCTTAGTGGACTGTTTCCTCAGGCCAGTGCAGGTTGCTTATGCTGCAGGGTAGTGAAGGATTGGACACTGAGTCTTGGGTGCTCTGGTTCCAAGCTCTTCCTTCTTCACGGGCTTCCTAACAATGGTGGGAGTCTTCTTCTTTTGAGACTAAAGAGCTTTCAGATTCTGCTAGTTCTTTTGGACCCAGCCCATGAATATTCCTCATTTCTTTTTTCTTACAAACTCGAGTTGAAAACACTCTGATTGGCATCCACAAGCAGACTTGCACTTCCCCCTCCAGCTCTCCTTGGTCTCTAACAGGAGTGCCCCTCACTCGACAGCAGGTGCAGTGCGCTGTGGGTCTAGACATCTTGCTTCATGGCAAAACCTCGTTTGTTGCTCTCACCACTGATTCTGACCACAAAACCCTCCACTCCTCACCCAGAGCATCAGCTACTTCTGTGGCCAGGCACTTCTCATAGAAAGTATGACACTTGGGCTGGAGAGGCGGCTTAGTGGTTAAGAGCAGGGACTGTTCTTCCACAGATCCTGAGTTCAATTCCCAGCAACCACTTGGTGGCTTGCAGCCATCTGTAACGAGATCTGATGCCCAGTTCTGGTGTATATGAAGACAGTAAGTGTACTCACATACACAAAATAAATAATTTTTAAAAAGTAGGAAGCTTGTGTTTGTCATCCACTTCAATGAGTTTCTAATGACTGCTGGCTGGGAAGGAGATAGTCAGCCATCTTGACCCAGCTGACTGCTAGGAGGCAGTATGAAAAACAAGCAAAATACACTTAATACTGGAAAACCTTTAAGGGTTCAAACTGCAGAAGGCAGAGCACAGCAAGTATCTGATAGAATGTTAAACCAATGGTTTTTGGTTGGTTGGTTGGTTGATTGGTTGGTTGGTTGGTTTGGTTTCTTCGAGACAAGGTTTCTCTGTGTAACAACCCTGGCTGTCCTGGAACTCACCGAGATCCATCTGTCTCTGCCTACCAAGTGCTAGAATTAAAGGCATATGTCACCACAGTCTGGCTTTAAACCAATGTTCGATGTATCTTGTACAGCTCATATAACTTTCATTACAAGGGGTTCAATTCAATCTATCTTTGCCTTTAATATAGCTCAGCTGTAACTTACTCTTACACTTACCAACGGTGCCCTCTGGTGGGCTATGAAAGCATAGATGGAGGGACAATGCTTTTGGATCTCTCTCTCTCTCTCTCTCTCTCTCTCTCTCTCTCTCTCTCTCTCTCTCTCTCTCTCTCTCTCTCTGCAGAGCTGCCCTGAAGCCAACTTCAGTGCCTTGCCAGGAGCTTGTGAGAAACTGGTGAGTACCAAGGAGCTTGAATGGCACTCGGGCCTCCATTCCTAGCCCCTTAAGAGGTGGACAACCTGGAAACTTGTGAGATTTAAGGCGGGCAAGCCCACCTGAAGTTGCAGCACAGATTCAGGGAATTCAGTTATCTATAGCTCCCTCAAACATAGGATAAAATTAAAAGTTGTCATCCATGACCCTGTCTCAAACACACATGCACAAAGCTGTCTACCGACTGGTGCTCTGCAATAATTAATCTGGATTGTAAACGTGTTAGGGTTTGGAATCACCCTGGAAACAGATCTCCAGATCTGTCGAGCTGGGTTGAGGTGGAAAGAACCACCCTAATTGGGCAGCACCATTTCACTGGCTAGACTTTGGGCTGAGTATATGAGAAAGCCAAGCACAAGCATTCCAGTTTCCTGACTACAATGTGACCAGCTACCTCGAGCTCCTACCACCATGACGGACCGAACCCTGGGCATGGGGGCAGCACTAACTATAGCTTATTGAAAATTGTAAAAACAAAAACAAAAAAACCAGCCAGGCAAATTTTAATTCTAGCACTGAGGAGAGGCAGGAGAAAGGCAAATCTCTTGTGTTTGAGGCTAGCTTGGTTAACACAGTTTCAAGACAGCCAGAGCTACAGATACAGCCCGTCTCCAAGAAAAATAAATAAATAAAATAAATAAAGATAGAAAGAAATGAGGTTAGAAGGGGGATTTATTGGAGGCCCAGGAGTTTGGCCTGGAAAAGTGGAGGATGGACGTGATCAAAATATACCATATACATATATAAAATGATTTTTCGTTTGGGAGTTTTACTTATCTTTGGTTTTTTGAAATAAGGTTTCTGTGTGGCCCTGGCTGTCTTGAAACCTGCTCTGTAGATCACACTGCACTCAAACTTCAGCCTCCTAAGTGCTGAGATTAAAGGTGTTACCACTGCCTAGCTGTTTCAGACTTTTGAGACAGCATCTCTATGTAACCTTGGCCATGTAAACTAGATTGGACTTGAACTCGAGACCCACCATACCCAGCATCCAAACAAACTTTTTTTTCTTTTTTTCGGAGCTGGGGACTGAACCCAGGGCCTTGCGCTTGCTAGGCAAGCGCTCTACTGCTGAGCTAAATCCCCAACCCCCAAACAAACTTATAAAATGTTCACTAACCGGGCCATTGCTCAGTGAGACCCTTGTCTAATAGTATAACCAAGACCCTAGGTTCCATCCCTATCCCTGGGAAAAGCAAATGTTTTGGGCCAGCTAAATGGCTTAATAGGCAAGAGTGATTACTGCCAAGCCTGAAGCCCCTGGGACCCATATGGCAGGCGAGAACTGTCTCCTCCAAGTGGTCCTGACTTCCATACACACACCAATGCAGATAAATAAGCGTGAAAGAAAAAAACAGTAATGTTAACTGAAAAAGCGTAAGCATAAATCAGGACACCATTTTTGGTAATGTTTAGTGAGATGCTCTGTGTAACCCAGCTTGGCATCGACTCCTGCTTCTGCCTTCAAGTGGAATCACAGGCCCGTGCCACCATGCCAGCCAAGCCATTTTTAAATCGTCAGAAGGACACAAAGCATAGAAACTGGCACTCTATGCCAAGGATTGCTATCCTGTCTCTTTTAAATTATTACTAAAAAGTTAATACACCATGCCAATTACACATGGAAGCAACTTGGCTTTTTTTAAAAAAAGATTTATTATATATAAGTACACTGTAACTGTCCTCAGACACACCAGAAGAGGGCATTAGATCCCATTACAGATGGTTGTGAGCCACCATGTGGTAGCTGGGAATTGAACTCAGGTCCTCTAGAAGAGCAGTCAGTGCTCTTAACCACTGAGTCATCTCTCCAGCCCACAATTGGCTTTTTCCAATTGTTTTTCTGTTTCTTTGTCACAGCACCAAAAACTACTACTGGCCCAGAACACTCATTCTCTGTTATCAGTGACGGCACACACTCTCACAGGCAGGAGCTCAGGCGCTCCGCAGGATGTCTCAGAACAGCTCCTGCCAGTAGACATGCTGAAGGAGGGCCTGAGATGCTAAGAGAAGAAACAGCTCGCTTGGGAAGGAGGCCCAGGCAGAGGATCTGACCCCTCGAACCTGCCAGCAGAAGGAACACACGGTGGGACTCAGATTCCAACAGAGGCTGCAGGCTCCCTTTATTCTCATATCCATTTGCCCCTGGCCCTACTCTACCACCTTCTCCAGCCGCACACTTGTGCATTAAGGGAGGCAGTGGAAGTGGGAGGACGCCATCCGAGCTGGCGCTGAGGCCTTTCTTTGTCTCTGGTCTTCTGTTTTCTGGGTTGGGGTAGTGCCGGGAATTGAACCTGGGAACTTGCACATGTTAGGAAGTGATCCACCCCTGAGATAGATCCCCACCAACCATGTTTTTCACCAGGACAGTTTCATGGGGGCATTGTGTGGTGTGATGGGAAGACAAACTCTCCAAGTTAGTCCAAGGTAAGTCATCAGGTTGGGACACTGTGCTCTGAAAGACCTAAAACTCCCCCTTGTACTGGGACCCAAGCGCCCAAACACACCATTTACTTCCCCCAGCTCTGTCTCAGAACAGGAGTGGACAGGGCTGGCTCTGTAGACCGCTGCAGGTGAGTAACTATTTGTCAGATCCTCCCTGGGGACCACATGGCAGACTTTTCACTCCCAACACTGGTCCAGAGAGGTGCACAGTCCCATCCCTCAGCTCTCGTCTTCACCCCTCCTGCTCCAAAAGCCTCTGGCGTGTTTCTAGCATGATCTCCTCCATTACTTCTGGTTTTAAGATGTCTTTGATCTGAAGAAAAACAGAAAGCAATGTGTTCATTCAGAAACATCCATCAAGTCAGCTAAATGAGGGATGAAGCCTGGCTAGCATACACCTTCTGCATTCTGCACTCCATCAAAGACCGAGCAAGTGCTTGGTCCAGCTCCAGACCTAGCTTAGAAAACCAGCCAGCAAGGTGCTCTGGGAGAGCTGACAACGGAGCTGTCCATCAGATGACACCTGAGGGCTGGAAGGTGGCTTAGAGATTAAGAGCACTGATTGTTCTTCCAAAGGACACTGAGTTCAATTCCCAGTACCCCATGGCAGCTCACAACTGCTAGTAACTTCAGTTCCGGGGGATCTGATGCTCTCTTCTGGCTTCCACAGGCACCAGGCATACACACGGTGCACAGACATCCATCCACACATGAAGGTAAAACACCCATACATATAATTTTTTTTTAATCAAGAAAAATCCTTCTGTGAACTTAAAAAAAAAAATCAAGAAGAAGATGGCTGAATTTTGGGACAGGGATGATAAGAGTAGAAAGCTATTATGTTTTAAAAAAAATATCCTATCTGGCATCCTATGATAAACTAAATTCCTGGAATGAGACTAGACACTGAAAATACTGGAAATATCTCAGGAAGGTGGCAAGACTCGTTAAGGTCGTCTCCAGGCCAGTTCCAGCCACTGGGTATGGGAAGGAAAGTGGAACACTGAAGAAACACAGAAGCGGCCCACATGCAGGGAGGAGTCTGGGTGGAGTACCTGATGTGCAAGGGAGGCCTCGTAGCAGTACAGGATGCTGGTGTCGTACAGCATCATTCTCTGAGTTACCAGCAAGACTATACAGTTCCGGAGCCGGGAGATCACCTCTCGATCACTAAGGGATACTGGCTATACAGGGACACAAAGGGAAAGGGAAAAAAAACAATATAAACAGGATCCAAATAGGCAAACAGTCCCAGGAGCCACAGAAGAGAGAAGTCACATTTCCACCACGGAACCCCATGTCCCCCAAACAACCAACTGTGGAATTGTTTACTTTTTAAATGTGTATATGTACAACTTCATGTATACTGATGCTCATGAGTTCAAATGCACGTGGAAGTCAGGGGCCAACCTCGAGTACCATCCCAAGAAAGCCATCCACCTCCTCTGAAACAGGGTCTTATCGGCAAGCCCCAGGGGCCCTCCCACCCCACCTCCCCAGCACTGGGATTACATGTACACCAGTACACCTGACGTTGTCACCTGGTTTCTAGAGTTTGAATCAAGTCCTCAGCTCACAATGTAAGTGCTTTACCAACTAAGCCATCCCCAGTCCCCTGTTACTTCTGCAGTGGCCGTTACCCTGAAACTTTGCGACATTCACCAGCAAAGCTCAAGTTCAAAGCCACCAAGTCTGTCTCTTTAGGGAAGAGGAGACTCAGGTGTTCATGAATACCCTCTAGCTCAGACCTTTCAAAGCACAGCAGTTTCTGCAGGCAGCGTACTAGACAGTGAGCAAACCACAAGCCACACTACAGGCATCTGCAGCTCAGGCAGACAGGTGTCCTCCAAAGTCACCACCGCTGAGATGCTGCAACACCTTTGAGTTCACTCACAATGCTCTACGATGACAGACTCGCCTAACACTGCACTTCTTAGAAAGCATCCTAGGTGGCACAAGACTATTGACTTGCTAAATGCCCAAAGGATGTCCGCTCACCTCCAGGTTGGCAATGAAGCCCCCCGCCTCCTCGTCCTTGTGCTCGGGTGTCGGGTAGATCCAGATGAAACCATTGTTACCCAGAATCACTGAGGCACCGCATGGCAAGTCATGGAAATGGGTCTTCTGTCTTTTCACCAGGGCAGGAGAGACCTGGACTAAAGCCCCCTGACCTAGCTAAAGAGACAGACCATCAGACAGGCAGGCAGAGTGGCTCATGCATATAACTCCAGCACTTGGGAGGTTAAGGCCAGCCTGGGCTACATGAAACCCCATCCCAAAACAACAAAAGAAACGGATCAGGAACCAGGTAGGGGGAGCACAGCCTCTGAGAGGCTGGGGCAAGAGACTCACTAACACCCAGCCGGCTGAGCTAGCAAGAAACAGTGAGATGAATGCAAACAGGCTCCATAATACACAACCTGGCGTGCCCCACCACTGTCCTTCCTATGGGCGCTGCAGTCACCCAGTGCACGGACGGCATGCACTTTGCAGAAAACATTTCTGGCCCATAGCTATTTACTTATCCCAGGGAAGGAGGCAATCAGGTTAGCAAGATGGTGGTAAAGGCGCATGCTGCCAAGCCTGCCAAGCCGAGTTCATACCCAGAACTCACATGGTGAGGGATGGCCACCTCCTGCAAGATGTCCTCTCGCACATGTCTGTCTGTCTGTCATCCATCTATTGTTTTCCAAGGCAGGGTTTCTCTGTGTAGCCCTGACTCTCCTAGAACTCACTCTGTAGACCAGGCTGGCTGAACTCAGAAATCCTCCTGCCTCTGCCTCTGCCTCCTGAGCACTGGGATTAAAGGCCTGTGCCACCATCGCCAGGCAGCTTGTTTTAATTAAAAGGCAGCTGTCAATACTCCTCACTTCCCTTTGTCTTCTATCCAGAGCAGGTAGGTGTGCTGGCCGTTACAGAAACTAGAGGCGACGAGGAGTTTCCCATTGGCCATATAGCAGTTTCACTCCATGACTCTAGTGTAGATCTTAACCTCAATTTCCCATGCCACCCACAAAATGTGGTCCACTGGATTGGTCAGTTTAAGTCCACATACAATAAGAAAGTGTCTACAGCACCAGGCTGAAGGTCAGCACACACACCACCTCCTACCTACGTCATGACATACATGTTTAGGAACATATTCAGGAACATGGTGACAGCTGCCACTTCATTAAAGGACACTGCTTTTCTATTCTTCTCAGAAAATGAAGAGCCAAGAAACAAACGTGTCCTAGGAAGCAAGCTATCTTTAAAATAAACCTCAATAATGGAACCTTACGGAAGCAGGCAAAATTCATCTAGAGGCTCAGATGGGAAATCCATCTCGCTGGCCCTATGATGACCGCACTGTAGACGTGGTTTCTTCGGACATGTATCCAGTCTCTCAATGCTGGGCTGAGCATCTCCCAGAGGGAACAGTCTCAGAGCCCCAAGCAGCAGAGGGGCTCTGCCAGAACAGGCTCCTCAGAAGGAGAGGAATTTAGGATACCAATCACACCTTCCACCGGCAGCACAAGTCTCCTAGCCCAGCAGGCCACTAGTCCTAAATAACTGGGTTCTGTGTTGTGCAGGAAGGTAGTCTCTCTGTGTAATCCACACTGGCTTCCAGTTTTAATTCACCTACTTCAGCCTCCAGGGCGCTGGGATTACAGGCCCATGGCACCACACCCAGCTAATACCAGGTCATTAGGCCAGCATGCCAGGGAGTCACAGGATTCAGACTGAACTTGAAGCCTCAAAGCCCAACTTACCTTTCCGTACTTCAGGCTCCTCGTGTGCAGAGAAACAGCTCCATCGGAGAACACAGCCTGGACTTCCGCCTACTCATGTGATGAAGGAACAACGGTAGCCTTGGAAACCCACACCTGTGCCACCTGCCTGCAGCCCCCCCCGCCCCCCACCACCACCAGCAGGTCACTCTGGCCATCTTTTATGGGCCTCTATAAAGGACAACACTATGACCTCAGCTTCCCCCTGGTTGGCAAGAGTATCTTGATACAAACAATCTTTGCATGGCTGTATGTTCACATCATTTAGATGAGGTGAGGTGGCTGAGTGGATAGCTGTCATCAAGCCTGACTAGGTGAGTTCTGTCCCTCAGACCACACGGTAAGAGAAGAGAACCAATCCCTATACGCTGTCCTCTGACCTCCACACAGTGATCACACACAAATATGACCAAATATTTTTTTAAATAAAGAAAGAAAATGTGGGTCTAAATTTTCTTAATTGCATCCAAATTCCCTCAATTTGGACACAGGCAGGAATGATAGTCTATACCTGGATCTCAGAACTCAGGAAATGAGACAGTAATGTGTGTATTTGAGGCCAGCCTGGGGTACACAGTGAGTTCTAAGCCAGCCTGGGCTACCCTTTTTAAAAAGAAAGGAAAGACCATTGGGTCTTCACCGTGATCACAAGTTACAAAACCCAAGGCATCGTTCTGAGCGAAGGAGAACGAACACAGCGGCAGCAGAGCCCCGAGCATGTTACCCCCGACTCCGTCCCTGCAAGGCTTCCCCCAGTCAGACAAGAGTGCAAGCACACTCGTAGCCCTATAGAACAGAAGGAAGGTGCAGGATACACTGATGAGGTCGCCTTCTTGTAAGAAGCCTCTCATGGCCAGCTCATCCTCCGCCGACCTTCTCCTCTGAAACACACAGAAGCACAAGCACATGACACAGCCCCTCTCAGCCAGAACTGCTGCTGGGAGCGAGGGAAAGGACAGTGGCTCTCCTCACTGGGACCCTCCTCCAAGTTGTCAGACCCTGTGCAGTTGACTGAGCCTGTCTCCCCACTTACCCACCGAACCAGGCTGTCTCTCATATCTCCCTTCACCTCAGAGTCCCCAACCTCACTCCAAGGCCCCACAAGGAACAACTGTCCTCTGTGTTTCCTCGTTCTCCTGCTGCCCTACAGCTCCCTTATCTCCTAGCCTCCACCCATCCATAAGGTCCCTGAGGGACTCAGTTGTCCATCCTTTCTTTAATCTGGCACTCTCCATGGGACCCAGCTCAGGGAGCCTCTCCAACATTTATGACAGGCTGAACCATGGCATGGGCAAAAGGCTGTCACTCCCTGCAATGACCAAGTGCCATTCAAGTCACTGAAAACTAAGGACAAGCAGGGCATAGTGGCATGGTGGCACACGCCTTTAATTCCAGCATTTGGGAGGTCGAGGCAAGCAGACATCTGTGAGTTCCAGACCCTGGCTCAACCCCACCAGCCCCACACTCCAAAAAAAAAAAAAAAGCAAGCCTGCTAAGGCGAGCCTTCGAGGGACACCTTCCCTCGGCAAGGCCGGAGCAGCAAAAGAAATCAGCAATGAGATCTAAGGTGCGGGGCCTCCTCCCAGCTCCCTCCGGGGAGCCTGCCCGCGGGTGCTTCTGGACTCACTGAACCCCAGCTGAACACTAGCTGCTGCCCGTGTTGAGAGCACAGGGCCAGGAGAAAAACCTGTGTTCATCAAAATAGCAGACTCATGACAAAACAGTGACAACCTCATGTAGAGGCGACTTCTCAGGTGGAGCAAAGGCACCACAGCTCACAGGAACAGATCCAGGGCAGGCGAACACTCACCAGCTCTCCCCCAGGTAGGTTCATGGATGAGAGGAGCAGGACGGAGTCCAGCCTGGAGTTGGTCTCCACCTTCCACCTCTTCTGTTGGACCTGGGAGGGAAACAAACATAGGGTAGCATCTCAGTCACCCCAGAAACAAAGGGCCTCTTCTTCACACTTTCACAGAATGAAGGCTCCTCCCTGAGCCTCCTTCACTTTGGGAACGTTGACTTTACCTCAGTAATCCTCCCCACCACAATGTCTCCGACTTCTCCATTGTATCTGCAAAAGAAAACAGAAGCTTACTCAGTAGCCGGCCGGCTGACCGGAACAAGCAGTGTCTGACGCTGAACAAACAGAGGGACTTCATCATTTTTGGTAAATGTGTGTAATTACTGTTCAGACCTGGGAACTTCAGAATCTCTCCACATATATTCCATTAGCTATCCCTAAGGCAACTGCTCATTGCAAGCTCTTACATCTCCACACTGCTTGCCTGCTCAGGCACTTGGCTGGTCCCTCACCCTGGGTGAAATGCTCTTTGTTAAGGCCCAGGCATCAGACTATGTCTCTTTTCTGCTCATAGCTCCCTCAATTACAGCGAGCTCAACGAGTTTTAATGGTGAGAGGTAGGCATGGTGGGGAATTACCCATAATCCCAGCGCTTGGGAGGTGGAGTCACCAAGCTATCCGGTACAGATAGCCATACAAAAGGCTCATGAACACTTGTAAAAATATCAAACTCGGGGTGAACTCTGCCAGCAGCTGCTTTCCCTTCCCCACAGCAAACTGCTCTCTCCCATAATCCCCAGCTCAGTAAGTGTTCACCCCACCCATGCTTAGGCAGAAACCTTGATGCCTGTCACACTCTGGGATGAGCACAGCACAAACTCTGCTGAAGGCACCTCCAAATGTGTGAGGAAAACAAAGACATCCAGACTGGAAACGGAACTAAAAATACCTCTATTCCTTCTGTTAGCTTTCCTTAAACCCATCAGTTACTGCAACAGCCTTTCAAAGGACACTCAGAAAGCAAGGCATACAGAGGACATAGCCACTGCTGAGGGCCATGCCTGCCATCACTCGGTCATTTCTCAGATGAATACAGTTCCCCAGCCCAGCTCCCTAAATATGCCCTGTCCCCCCTTCACTGTCTCCATGAAAACCACAGCAAGTGATGAAGACGTAGGTCAGATCACAGCTCTCTTCTGCTTGATCCCTTCCAAGGGCTTCCCAATTGACACAGTACGAAGCCCAAGTCCTCACTGTCATTGCCAGGCAGGGTGACCACTTGGCTGCCACAGCTCCGGCTCGCCTGACTACTCAGTCCCAGGCTCATTGCTTCCCTTCTGGACACACCTTTATGGGCTTCTTCTAGGTCCTGGGCCCTGTGTGTAAGTACTTTACTGTAGCAAGTCACTGAATTCCGAATGAACAATCCTGAGTTGGGTTATTTTCTTTATGATGCGGAAAAGGAAAGCCCAACGCCTGGAGGGATCAAGTGACGTGAGGAAACCTTTGAAACTCACACCTTCTGTGGTGTCCTAGTTTGCTTTTTGTTGCTGTGATAAATACCACAACCAAAAGCAACTTGAGAAGGAAAGGGCCTATAGATTATTAGGCCTATAGATTACACTCCATCACGGAGGAGTGCCGGGCAGGAACCTGGAGGCCAGAACTGAGACAGAGTCTGTGGAAGAACACTACTGGCTGGTTTGCTTCCCAGACTCAGGTTCTTGTTTCTCCCCCCCCCAGGACCTGCCCTGAACTCACAGAGAGCTGCCTGCCTCTGCCTCCCAAGTACTAGGATAAAAGGCCTGCAGCACAGTGCTCATCCTTCCACACCCCAAGCCCACTGGTCCGGGGGTGACACTGCCTATATCAATTACCAATGAAGAAAATGCTGCCACAGACATGCCCACAAGCTAATCTGATGGAGACAATTCTTAGCTTTAGGTTCCCACTCCCAAGGTAACTCCAGCTTTGTGTCAATTGGCTGCCAGCACTAACTGTGACAAACAGGCACATCCAACCTAGCAGGCGTGTGACAGGAATGATCTGAGATGACATGGGGAGACAACGGAGAAGGCCTGTGTACAACCCAGATGCTCCGAGAATGACATACACACCTCTGTCCTCACCTGGTTTTCAAGGCTTTGACACAGATCAGCTTGTTCACTCTCTCCACAGAGCCGGCCACTGACGCAATGAGCTTTTCCTCCCCCATGTATGTTCCATGGCCCCTGTGCAAGGACAAGACCACAAAGAAAGGATAGCAGTGTTACACTGGAGGTAACATAGGAGCATCTAGAACATGGTTCTTGAACCTAACAGGCTCCCCCTGCCTCGCACTCCGCAGAGCCACGTGGACATCCCCATCTTAAAAAATGTCACTTTCCAACAACAGAACTGCACATCCCAGGCAACACAGGGATCCCCACTGATCCACCCCATTGCCAACTACACCCCTCTTCTCCCCCTTCCTCTGCATTTACGACGTTCTTGTGGCATTTACTGTTATTGTTCCTTGGTAGATGATAAACCCCGCCTTTGGTACCCCAACCACAGGGACTATGTTGAACTTATGCTGCAAGTATGAAGAAATGAATCCTAAGATACCTGTCATCTAATACTTTAAACGTAAAGTCTAGAGGCAATGCTATAAACACCATAATCTCATTTGTACCAGAAAGAAAAAACAACTAGGTTTTTTTCAGGCCACTGCTGAATTTTGCTTCCTGCCCCCACTTTTCAGTTGCTTAATACTCCCGATTCTACCAATTCCTGTTGTCACCACTGTCTTCCAGGTGAGGGTATCAGCCTTAGCTAGGTGCTACAGCTAAGGAGAGCACGACTCCAGAGCAGGCCCAAAGCACCACAAATTCCGACTTAGCCTGAAAGTTTGTATTATTGGGTGCATCTATGCACAGTATGTACAGTATGCTTGCCTCAACCCCCGCCCCACGAAAATCACTGCTTCAAAGTCAGGCTCGTCGCTGAGGTAACACTGAAAGAAATGACCAAGCCAGCAACCCACTGTCTCTTCAGTGGGTTGTAAGAAGGGTCCTGCTCCCAGCCCCCCCCCCCCAGTTTTCCCTCCCCAGGAAGGCTCAAAACTCTTGCGTTTCAGGATAAGGGTTCAAAAGTTCAGGGACACCTTAGATCAAAGGAGGAATCAGAAACTGACAGAGGAGCACCCAAGATGCAGGGAGTCAGAAGCATGAGGCTCGGAAAGGAGGATGCTCTGAGGTGTCCCAGGTATTCGGTGACTTAGATACAAGGGGACAGGAGGCCTGGGTTCCCGGGCAGCGGGCCACGTGCAGAGAGCTCTGCAGCCGTCTCCTGAGGCCTTGGGACCCCCAAATCCTCACGTACCGCATGAAGCCTGTGTCCGTGGTGATCGTGTCCCCCGGCACTACCAAATGTTTTTTAGAATCGCGGCCCAAGCTCTCACTGAGAGGTTTGCGAGCCCTGGGGAGCCTCATCTCCAACGCCATCTTGGCGCCAATGACTTGCGCAGGCGCAGCTCCGCACAGTCGCCTCAATTCCCGCCCACCTTCAGAGAAGCAACCAATGAAATGTATAGTGTGGCGGCCATGTTAACTATTGGCAACTATTAAGTTGACTCGAAGAAAAGAGGGTACCAAGCTGCCATGTTTACTATTGGCAAGAAAGCACCCGCGGAAAGACGTTGTAAAGGAATATGACTTGTAAGGGAATTGATTTGGTTTGGTGTTTGTATTTTGAGAAAAGGCCCCGTGTATGGCTGGCCACAAACTGTACAGTTGAGAATAACCCTGCTGAACTCCAGAGATTCATGCCTCCACCTCCCAAACGCTACGATTACATGAGTTTGAGTAGGTTGTGGTTTTGGTGGTGGTGCGAGTGGTGCTTTTGGCATCTGATTGGTTTGTTGTTTTATGTGTAAAAGCGTTTTCCTGCATGTTTGTCTCCGTACACTCCAGTGTCTGATGCCCACAGAGGCCAAAAGAGGGTGTTGGAGCACCTGGAACTGGAATTACAGATGTTTGTGAGCCGCCATGTGGGTGCTGAAAATCGAAACAAAGTCCTCTGGAAATGCAGCCAGTGCTCTCCACCTCTGAACCCAGCCCAGCTGTAGAATTTTTTTTTTTTAAGATAGTGTCTCATGTCATCCAGGTTGGTCTCAAACTGGCTGTGTAACCCAGGATGCCCTTAAACTCCTCCTCCTCTATCCCAAGAGCTGGGATTACAGGTGTAAACCGCCATGCTCAGTTGTATGAGGTTTTACCCAAACGATCCAATTTCATCATTTTATTTATTGTTGGTCAAGTCTAGAGATTGAGAAGTGAACCTTGAGTTTGCCATCCAACTCCAAACCACTATCTGAGCAGAAGATAGAGCCCTTTGAATACTGTTTCTAGGGGGCCTTGTATTCTACAGTGGAGTTGACCGTTGGGTGCTGGTCTGGGTCCTCACCTAGTGCTCCTATGGCTTTAGTGTGCTTTAGTAAAGACCTCTTCTGAAAGGCACTGTTGTAAAAGCCAGCCACAGGTGACGAGCCAATCCATAGTGAGATATAAATGTAACTTTTATTCTCCTGTTGCAGTTGTTGCCTTGTCTGCTATCCTAGGTCTAGTTCTGGAAGCTTCTAGCCTCTGTACGATCTTATCTAGGCCTAGACTGTTTTCGGCCTCTCTCTCTGAATTACTGCTGAATAAACTCACCCCTTCCCAATTCTTTCAGATCTCTGGCTGGTTCAACTCAGCTGTTCTGGCTCCAACACCTTTCCCAGCTGACTTATAAGATCTGTCTTTTCTCTCGGCCTCTAAATTCCTCTGCTTGGCCTCAAACTAACTCCAGCAATCTTTTCTAATCCTCTGGCTCCTTCTCATTCGATGGTTCATTCTGTCTTTATGTGTGTCTTACTCGTTCTCTCTTAAATATATCTCTGCAAAACTCTGGAAATAAAAGTGCTTCCTTCCTCTCTATTAAGTAGCCTCTCCTCATGAGAGTGGGGCATATCCTACTCTGTCAAATCTTCCTCTGATTTGTCACTTTTTCTGCCACTCAATTAGACATCACTTTCAAACATGCTTCCTTCTTACAAAGTAACTTTACCCTCATTGTTTGGGATTAAAGGTGTGAGCTAAGGGCTGAGCCACACTGCAACTAGAAACAGGTTCACATTTCTATACCAAGGAGGCCACGTGCACACAGGGTACAAAGATCTTTGCTTATATTCAATTACACCTGAGTGGGTGCTGTTCAGTAGTGGAGGGTAGATACGGCAGGCGTCTCCTGTGGCTTTATCTGAGCCTTCTATTTAGGAGAGGCATTTCCCCTTTTCCCATCATTCACTGATCCCCATTTCCCCTGACCCTGCAAGGTTGGAAGCTCACTAAATTTGTCTTTTGTTTGTTTTCAAACCAAAAAAAAATTCTCTCTATGCAGCCCTAACTAGCCTAAACTTGCTTTGTACACCTTGAACTCACAGAGCTCTGCCTACCTTTGCCTCTCAAATGCTGGGACCTCCCAGAAGCGCGTACTACCATACCTTACCTCAGCACATTGAATTTCAACCTCACAGAATCAACGGCGTAGTTCTCCACTCAAATGGTGGACTCTAAAGGAAACTAGACTCTCAGACAGGCCCCACATACTGTGAGCAGGAAATAAGGCAAATCTGGCCCTTTCCCTCCTAGAGACACATCTGGCCAATTGTTTATAATCTCCAAAGGGTCAGCATTCTTTACTCTAACCAACTCTCACAACTACATTTATCAAGAAAACCAACCTTACAAGGAAGTCAATGACAGGAAGTCACTGAGCAGCCAGGACCTTACCCTCCCTCAGGCCTGGAGGAAGCCAGCCAGAGTCCAACTGTTAAGTCAGCCGTGGCCATAAGAGGGCGGTGGTGTCCTTTAAGACATCCTACCCAAGCTGCAGCCTCAGGGAGGGTCTCTAGACCAAAATACTTGTCCAGGTTCATCCTTCAGGGAAAGACATTGACTCCGCCCTGCTCATCCTCCTAGCATTCACAGCACAGGACCTGTGGCAGTGAGATGACACTGTGGATTCCTAATGATAGAGAAGGAAACTGAAGCCCAGGAAGGACTAGAATTTACGTAGCAGCAGCAGCCGGCCTCGTTCCATTTGCTACCAATTTTTCCTCAGAGCCTTCACCACTGACCAAACATTTTCCAGATGCTCTCTGGCCCTGTGCTGAGTGCTCACTGCTCCTGTGCTAAGTACTTACTGTCCTTGAACTGAGTGCTCACTGCTCCTGGGCTGAGTACTCACTGTCCTTGAACTGAGTGCTCACTGCTCCTGGGCTGAGTACTCACTGTCCTTGAACTGAGTGCTCACTGCTCCTGGGCTGAGTACTCACTGTCCTTGAACTGAGTGCTCACTGCTCCTGGGCTGAGTACTCACTGTCCTTGAACTGAGTGCTCACTGCTCCTGGGCTGAGTTCTCACTGTCCTTGAACTGAGTGCTCACTGCTCCTGTGCTGAGTGCTCTCTGCCTCTATGCTAAGTGGTGGTGCTCTCTGCCCTGTGCTGAGTGTTCCACAAGCATGTTACATGTTACAGCCCATCCAAGGAAAGGTCATGCTGTTTCCAATGACTGCCTGAAGCTACTTAGTCTCCAAAACAAACCTAGAGCTGGGTCTAGAACTCAGATTTCCACCCAGCTGCTCTCTCTGCTCCACACTTACCCTTTCAGCAGCAAGCTGTGGAGTGGGCACCTAGAAACAGCCGCACATCTGGGATTGGAGCATCTTAAACACATGGACTTATGCTTCGCTTGGTTTTGTTTTGTGCTCACCCATGTATTTGATACCTTGTGTTTGTGCGTGCGTTTACCCACATCCCAGACAACCTGCAAGAGCAAGTTCCCCTCCAACACTCAGGCTCCTGGGATCAAAGTCAGGCTGTCGGCCTCCCAGCCAGCACCCTCACCACCTCAGGATCTGCAAAAGTGCAGTCCAGAAGTCTGTGGTTTCAATGGCAGATGAGGTCTGCTCTGTTTACTGTGCTTTTGTTTAATTTATGCTTAGATGTGCACATATGTGTGCAGGGACATGTGTACGGAGGGCAGAGGTCAGCATTAGATGTGTCTTCTGTTCTGCACATTTTTTTTGAGACACATTTTTTTTTTTTGAGAGACAGCTCCACGCTGTCACCTCGGCAGTCTGAGGACTCCCTTAATCTTTTAGGAAGCTTGACTTAGGCTAAGCAAGGGTTGGTGGCTTTGACACAGAAAATAATCGCAAGACTAACCAGTGGGAAACAGGATTGAAAATGCTATCAAAGACATTTTAATAAGGCCCTTAAGCACAAGGGTTGTGTTAGGAAAAAGAGAGGTATTCAGAAAGTAAGACATACCTAGGTGTGGGCGTGGGCCCCTCAAGGGAGGATCACAGTTAATTGACTTTCAAGTTACACATCAAATGGATACTAGAAAAACTCCCTTTTTTCCCCTCTCTTTTGATAAGTAAAATTATAGCGTGGGTGACACACTTTTGGTCCTGATACTCCGGAGGCAGAGGCAGGCAGATCTGAGTTCAAGGCCAGCCTGGTCTACAAAGTGAGTTCCAGGACAGCCAGGGCTACACTGAGAAACACAGTCTTGGAGGAAAAAATTCTAGAGTGTCTCTGAAGATGATTTGAATGGAACCGTGATCTGATAAGGTGAAAGCAGGAACCACTAGGATTGCACAACCGATTTAGAGAGTCCTTACCCTGTAAATGGTAGTCCCGAAAACTGTAAATTTAAGCTGGGAAGGATCGGAAGCAGATATTAACTACTGGAATTCTTTCTCTGTTGAACAGAAGCTTCAACAAGATTCCCAAGTCAGGGTCTCCTTTTCCCTCTAACATCTCCATAGTTTCCCTTGCCTTTCCCTTCCCTGCCTAAGCTGAACTTGGATAGCGTCACTTCAGTCAGCTACTTCCACAGCACAGTTGCATTTAGACATGGTATTGGGGAAAACTGGAAGATATGTGCATAATAAAAAAGATAGAGGATGGCTAGAAGAGTTTGGACCCATCTAGGGGTCCATTGGATTAGTGAACTGACCTTCCTGCAAAGATTGGAACATACTGATTTGACCCCCTGGCGTTTGCCTGCCTAAGGAAAGTAGGGTACATGTTCTAAGAGATAGAATTCAGGCTTGTGAGGGAGCCCTGAGGGAAGCTCCAAGGGGAATCAGCATTGCATATAGAAAAAAGTTTGAAAAGTATTGAAGAAATAGATATTTGGGTGAGCTTAATAAAGAGATTTTGCAAATTTAAGACGAGTTAAAAATATGAATATCACTCTGACTCGTTTAGCCCCTTTCTGTTCTTACGTGAATGCTGTAACCGCAAGTTTATGCCCAGATGACCTGTGATTTGGAGGTTTTTCTTTTTCTTCTCTTTTAAAGATTTGTTTATTTATTTTACATATAAGTGCACTGTAGCTGTCTTCAGACACACCGGAAGAGGACATCAGATCTCATTGCAGATGGGGAGGCACCATGTGGTTGCTGGGAATTGAACTCAGGACCTGTGGAAGAGCAATCAGTGCTCTTAACCACTGAGACATCTCTCCAGCCCCACCCCCCCTTTTTTTTTTTAAAGGTTTATTTTGGAGGTTTTTCCGAGAGTTAAAAGTTAATGTGTAGGGCTGGAGAGATGAAGTGAAGTGGCTGAAGCAGGTTTCAGTGTTCCAGCTCTCTTTATTCAGGGGTAATAGGGCTATATAAACCTAGGGGGGTGAATAGGGATTGAATGTGGTGCTGGGAAAGGGTTCATGTGCATAAAGGGGAATTCCAGGTGCTTGCTGGATGTGTCCTTATATGGAGAGAGGATATTAAACCTGTAATTTGGCCACCAGACTAAGTGACTGCCTCAGTGGTGGTAAAGGTGGGGGTCATAGAGCTATCTGCCCTGGAGCATACAGACCCAAAACAGGGAAAGAGCTGTCCTAACTTCTGCTGGTCTCAAGATGAGATTTTTGGGGTTTGGACACATCTCGACCTCACTCCTGTTACAGACCTGTCTCCCCTCCCCCAATCGCTTCCCCTCCCCACCACCCACTTCACACTTGCCCCACACTCAGATACTCCAGCCTCCCCTTGGTTCCATGAACTAACACTACCCATTGCTAGCTCAAGGTTGGTTTGTTGTTGGTTTTTCTGCATGGCCCCTCCTCTCTCAGAGAGGTGCTGGACAAGGTGCTACTGACCTCCTCCCCTGGATAGCCCTGCAGTCCCTCTTCCAACACTGATCCTGCCTCATTTCTTGACAGCGAGTCTTCTTCTTTGTTTATTGCTTTCTCCCCTAATCAAAAACAGATGTTTTCTGAGAATGGTCCAAACTTCAGGTCTGTTGTTGTTGTTGTTGTAGTTGTTGTTGGTTTGGTAGTTGTCTGTTTGAAGACAGGGTCTCATGTAATCCAAAACTGGCCTTGAACTTCTGATTCTCTTATCTCCTCCTCCCAACTGCTGTGCTTATAGGCATGCATATCACCCCCTTTGGGCACTGCTGAGGATAAGCTCTCCGTTGGCACACGTGTATCCCACCTGCATCACCTTGTGAGTAGGGAGTGAGTAGGGGTTGAATGTACATTATTGGCTGGACATCGGATTCTATTACAGATGGTTGTGAGCCACCATGTGGTTGCTGAGACTTGAACTCAAGACCTCTGGAAGAACAGTCAGTGCTCTTAACTGCTGAGCCATCTCTCCAGCCCGCTGCTCTCAACAATCTTGTCTTCCAAGCTTCCACAGAACATCCCACAGAGCTCTCAACCACTCAATGGTTCTTCTAGCCCAAAGTTCCAAAGTCCTTCCATAGTCCTCCCCTAAACAAGGTCAGGTCAGTCACAGCAATACCCCACTCCTGGTACCAACTTGTTTTATTAAGGGTTTCTATTACTGAGATGAAACATAATGACCAAAAGCAAACTAGGGAGAGAAGGGATTAAAGGTGCACCACTCCCGCCTGGCTATTTCTTTTCTTTTTTTTTTTTTTCTTTTCTCTTTTTTTTGGAGCTGGGGACTGAACCCAGGGCCTTGCGCTTGCTAGGCAAGCGCTCTACCATTGAGCTAAATCCCAACCCCCCCGCCTGGCTATTTCTTCCTTCTTCATAGTCATTTTCATGTCTAACAGTCTCACTTTATTAAAACAAATGCTGGGCACCCCTGAAACAGTCTTCAATACATTTTTGCTTTGTTTTGTTTTGTTTAGACAAAAACTTGATTTATTCATTTCTTGCACTTGAAGTACTCTTCAATGATATCCTACTATGCACAACTGTAAGCCTGAGCCTGCCCCCTTCCCTGCTGAGCCAGCTAATAGCCTCCCCGACTTTATGTGGCTTCCCCTCTCAATTGGTTTTACAGAGGCAGACCCACTTCCCTAGTTTCTCGCTTTCATCAACCTTAATTAGGCTGCTTTGGTGCTCAGCACAAAGTTCCCCCACCAGCATGACATACATGGGCTCATCACACTTGGGTGCAAACACACAGATGCGTAAAGAGAGGATTTTATGCATTGCATGGATAAATCTGTCAATTTAAAAACCTGTGGCCTATAGGGAAGGGTAGAATAGAAGGTGGGACATCTGGGAGGCAGAAAGAATTCTGGGATAGAGCAAGGCACAGAGGATTAGCCTGGAAAGATATGACAGCACCCTGAGCACCAGTAACCCGCCATGTGGCAGTATGTAGGTTAAAATAATTGGGTTATTTTAAGTTATGATCTAGTCAGAGTAGAGCCTAGCTATATGGCCTCGATACTTATAAACATATTTTAAGTCTGAGTCTGGGGCTGGAGAGATGGCTCAGTGGTTAAGAGCACTGACTGCTCTTCCAGAGGTCCTGAGTTCAAATCCCAGCAACCACATGGTAGCTCGTAACCATCTGTAATGGAACCCGATGTCCTCTTCTGCTGTTGTCTGAAGATAGCTACCATCTTTTTTAAAAAAAAAAGTCTGGGCTGAGAGATGGGAGAGCACCGACTGCTCTTCCAGAGGTCATGAGTTCAATTCCCAGCAACCACATGGTTCACAACCATCTGTAAAGAGATCTGATGCCCTCTTCTGGTGTATCTGAAGACAGCTACAGTGTACTTATATATAAATAAATAAATCTTTAAAAAAAAAAAAAAAAAAAAAAAAAAAAAAAAAAAAGTCTGAGTGTTATTTCTAGCATCATGGGGCTGGGAAGATGAACTGGACTTAACTTCTACACAGATGGGCTTGACACTTGTCTAAGGCTTTGCCAACTTGATGTGTTCCACATGCCTGACGTGTTGTAGATGAGGCCGGTCTTTAGCATGTCATGTACAACAGTACTGACTTCCATCATATCAGTGATTTCCTCAGCCATGGTGGTGGCTGGATTACATGTGAGGCATGTACACACACACACACACACACACACACGTTCACACACATGCACACACATGCACACACACATGTATATACACAACATTTGAGACAACATTCCTTTATATATAGCTGACTGTCCTGACTCACTCTGTAGACCAGGCAGGCCTCGAACTCAGAGACCTGTCAGCCTCTGCCTCCTGAGTGCTGGGATTCGAAGTGTGCCGAATCTTGAGTGCACCAGAGCCTCCGCGTGGGCACGAATCTGGTGGCGGCAGGGGAAAGCAATATTTGCTGAATGAATAAATAAACATTCATTAGGCAGTTATCAGGTGCTCTGGGGACCACAAAACTGGGTCCCTTGCTACCCCAGCCATCAGGGTGCTGAGACGTTTATAGATAATAGGGGGAGCGGAGAGGGAGGCCCAGAGAAGCCTCACTGGATAAAGATGGCGTCTGAGTGAGCTTTGAAGGAAAGGAGCCTTGCCGTGGGGTGTTGGGATGAGTGGACAGGTGGGTTCTGTGTGACGATGGCCAAGAAGAACATCTAAAGAAGTGTGAAAAGAGAGGCTGTAGGGGCTGGAGCCTGGGACTCTGTGAGCGAATTCTCATCCATACTCTGGCTTCGCTTCGTGGTCCGATGAAATCACAGAAGAGAATGGCTTCATTTTCCAAGCAGAGATGTACAGAGATTTCTCTATTCTTTTTTTTTTTTTTTTTTTCCGGAGCTGGGGCCCAAACCCAGGGCCTTGCGCTTGCTTGGCAAGTGCTCTACCACTGAGCCAAATCCCCAACCCCCAGATATTTCTACCTAAGGATATACACTGAAGTACTATTTCTTTTTTTTTTTTTTTTTTGGTTCTTTTTTTCGGAGCTGGGGCCCGAACCCCGGGCCTTTCGCTTCCTAGGCAAGCGCTCTACCACTGAGCTAAATCCCCAACCCCAGTACTATTTCTTTACAAACATCGAAACAGCCCCTATGTGTGTGCGGGTTTGTATGTACTGTGGCACCTGTGTGTAGAGGTCAGAGGACGACCCCAGGGTGTAGGCAAACCTTTTTTGCAACCTGTTTTTAATAAGGGTTCAATTTCTCCTCTAGCCCACCACCCAGCAGTGTAGTTAGAAAAAGTTGTTAGGATATGGAGTAAGTAGACCTGCTCAGCAGTAGTTCTTTGGGGGCAAACTCGATCTCCTTGGGCAGCAGTTCAGTCCCGTAGCAAACACCAAACACGACTCAGCGGCTGCAGACCAGTCCTCTAGGCAGGCAGACACCAGGCACAAACCAGCAGCTACAGCCCAGTCCTTTCAGCAAGCAGACACCAGGCAGCTGTAGTTCAATCCTGAAGAGACGGCCAGGCTTGCCAGCCAGCCTGAGGCAAGGCCACAAAATTGGCAAGCTGTCACAGGAACCTTATGAGCAGTTCTTGGGCCAGCTTCTCTCAATGGTGGCGTTATCACAAATTGAGCTCAACAATGCACGGGGAACCAATGCACGCATGTCTTTAGCGAAGAATATCGAGGCAGAGCAAACCAAACCAAGGCCCAGTGCTTGTCTCCCACTGTCTGTGGGATCATATTCACACTCCTTCATGGTTTGGCTGGATCCAAACATCCTTTCACCACGACTACTTCAGAAAAATAGTCTTCCCTGTGTTTGCTTTAGCAAGACATTGTTTCGCCTGTGTGCCCCAGCAAAACATCATTCGCCATAGCTAACTTTCCTAAGAACTGGAAGTTTCCACTTCACCTCATAGCCTCCCCTCTTTGTTTTACTGAGTGTTATTTAAGCAGGATCAAGAACACCTCACAGGGCTGGAGAGATGGCTCAGGGGTTAAGGGAACTGACTGCTCTTCCAGAGGTCCTGATTTCAATTCCCAGCAACCACATGGTGGCTCACAACCATCTGTAATGGGATCTGATGCCCTCTTCTGGTGTGTCTGAAGAGAGTAACAGTGTACTCACATATGTAAAATAAATAAATCCTTAAAAACAAAACAAAACAAAACAAAAAAACAAACCTCACAGTTCCAGAGTTCTTCAATCCCTTCCCTTGTATGTGCTGGACCTGCACACGCCTCTCCCTAGAGGCATATGTCAGAAGGGCCTGTGTGCAACCAAAGCCCAGTCAAACAGCCCACGTAGCTTCCCCTGCCCTCCTGGAATACTTGCTTCTGAAGCTCTGAACAAACATGGAAGAAGCCAGACTCCCCTGAGGTGACCATGATGTAAGGAAGCAGTCAGGCATGGCAACTTGCCAGCGATTGTCGGGAACTTTCTCCACCCATGCACAGACTCATGTCCCAGCAAGCCAGCTCCAAGGCATACTCAGGGTATCGCTTCTCCTAGTTCAGAAGATCTTTGGGTAGAATACAGGAATGGTCTGAAGAAGAGAGGAATTAACACTTTCTGAGGAATGCACTGGGCTGGTGCTGCTGGTGGCAAAAGCTATAACCATACTTACCTACCAAGACACCCTGTGTTTACTGAGCACCTACTATGTGCCAGGCACCTACTCATGTACTGTATTTGTTTACACCTGTTACCCTATGACATCCTTAGACTAAATGTTATCCCAAATTCCATGTGAGAAGCCTGAGGCCCAGAGATGTTAGTTCATTGCCCAAGACCACACAGTGAATGGCTGAGGAGGGTTTCAAACTCAGACCATTGCCCTGTGTCTAGAATCCTCTGTTACTGTGATTCCCAAGAAGAAAAAGAATACGGGTCAGTCTTGGAGTGATTAAAACTATTCCTACTGCGTGTGATGCCTGAGGCTTGGTCCCTATTGCTATGAAAATGAGAAGAGGAAGAGGAAGAGGAGGAAGAAGAAGAAGATTTACCTGACTTCAAAGCTTGAGAGAACTTGCTGTGAATGATGACACATGACTCATCTCAATATTTCAAGGAAGCTGAGCGCAGGAGGATTGCTTTGTGTTCAAAGCCAGCCTGGTCTACCTAGTGAGTTCAAGGCCAGCATAGGATATATAGAAGAGTTTGGCTGAAAAACCAGAAAAGAAATAAAGTAACATAAAAGCATTCTGGCGTCAGGATGTGGTGGTTTGAACGATAATCTCCCCTGCCACACACACACACACACACACACACACACACACACACACACACACACACACAGACACACAGGCTCATATACTTGACTGCTTAGTCCTTGGCTGACGAACTGTTTGGGAAGGATTAGGAAGCGTGACCTTGTTAGAGGAGGAGGTGTGTCACTGGGAGTGAGCTTTGAGGCTTTTTTTTTTTAAACATTTATTTATTATGTATATATCATACAGCTTTCTGCCTGCATGTATTCCTGCAGGCCAGAAGAGGGCACCAGATATGGTTGTGAGCCACCATGTGGTTGCTGGGAATTGAACTCAGGACCTCTGGAAGAGCAGACAGTGCTCTTAACCTCTGAGCCATCTCTCCGGCCCCTGCTTTGAGGCTTTCAAAGCACGCACCAGGCCCAGTGTCCCTCTTGCTGCCTGTGGATCAGGTTATAAAGCTCTCAGCTGCTGCTGTGTGCCTCCCTTTCCGATGATCACGAGCTACCCCTCGCCGCTGTCAGTAAGCCCCCAGTGAAATGCCTTCATTTAGTCAGGCACTAGGACACCCATCTTTAATTCCAGCACTCTAGCAAATAGACAGTGCTCTGGGATCTACATCGTGAGTTCCAGGACACCCAGAGCTACTCAGGGAGACTGTCTGAAAACAACAACAACTGACAAAGAAACTTCTTCCTTCTAGAAAGCATTTGCTTTCTGCCGAGTGGTCATTGTGTCTCTTCACAGCAATAGGACAGTGAGTAACCAAGACATTGGAGGCCAATTTGGTATGGATAGTGAGGCCCAGGCCAGTCAGAGCTGTGCAGTGAAACTCTGTCTCAAAAGTAAACAAAACCAACTCTAAAGGAAGAAAAGGAAAATGTTTTCCTTCACAGACAACATGACGCAGAAATTATCCTAAGGACTACACAAAGCACTAGAAAGATTATGTGAGTTTTGCTAGGCTGAAAGGTACATGGGAGGGTTGGGTGTGGCTTAGTGACTGAGTGCTTGGTCTATCTTATGCAGGCCCTGGGTTCTAGTGATGCCAGCCAATGTCTGCAACCTTCTCGACCCACCAATGGACAACCCAGCAGGCCAGTTGCAAGGCACACCCCAGGCTTTCTGTTCCCATAGTTCAATAGATTTGAAGTTAGAGAGTATGGGAAGGGTTTGGAGGGAGAAGGGGGGCGTGGAGGTATGGAGGGGGGAATGGGAGGGACAAGACTACACCACAAAACCCAGAAGTCGACATTCAATACAAGGTCAAAGTGCATTGTGTCCTTGTGGAATGAGGATAAAGCCCTTTGAACTGAATTGACCCTGGTTGGCCAGAATTTTGTGGCCTGACTGCCAAGACCACAACCTTTGGGGTCAGATACCTGAGCTGAAACCCTGCTTTGCTGCTGAAGGACCGGATGGCACATGCACGTGATTCCCTATGTCCATACTTCACTGGGACATCAAACAAAAGGGCACTGGGAAAGTGGAGGGGGAACTCGGCTCAGCAGTGTGTGGAGACACTCGGAATGCACACGTTCAAGTGCCTAGGCATGTGGCTAGTTCACAGAAACTGCCTCAAAATATGTGTGCATTTGTGTGTGTGTTGGGGTGGGAGGCGCTTGTGCTCTTGGGGGAAAGGGCTAGAAGTTTCTGCTGAGGCTGCAAGCGTAAGGGGTAGAACGTCTCAGTGGGGGCCTCCACCTCGTGTGCAAACTTTCCAGGATCACACACCACATCTGCTTCTTCTCTTGGCATTCTAGTGACGAAGACAGTTTTCCCACCTCCTCAGAAGCAGATAAGCCTGTGCGCAAGCCGGAGGCAGCTGGGGCTGCAATTGCAGAATATTGCCACCAGGTGGGTTCTGCAGCCCAACAGAGTTACCCAGAGAGAACAAATTAGCTTTTTGTTGAAAAACCCTACTGGTTTCTTGGAAGTTTGGTTCCAGTAAGAATGTCTTTGGAAAATGAACGTTCCTTATGAGAGACTGTCAACGCTGCACCCATGGCCGTCTGGGGGAAATGGGACTCAGCACGGATAAGCTTAGGTCAAGAGAAAAAAAAGGGGAGTGGGTTAGGGGGAGGGAGGGTGGGAAGAGGTGAGGCAGGGACTACCCAAGGTCTTGAGGGTCTAATATCTGTGCATGGAAGGGGAGGGGAAGGCTTAGAAGGGAGGAGCCTGGGAGAAAAGTCATGGGACCTGTAAGCCAACTTGCCAGCTGCCCCTCTGTGCCATGACCCCCAAAGTGTAAGGGTCTTTCTTTGGCCATGCATGCCACACTGGGAACTTCCAAAGAGGGGTGGCTTCTGTGACGAGTGTGAATCCCCAGGTGCACAAACGCGAAGCTGGGGACACATGGGGAAATGTGCCTGGAGGACCAATGTATAAGAAGGATGATTCTGTAATTAATTTTTTTAATTAATTTTTTTTTGAGCTGAGGACCGAACCCAGGGCCTTGCGTTTGCTAGGCAAGCGCTCTACCACTGAGCTAAATCCCCAACCCAGGATGATTCTGTAATAGCTGACAAAGGCCAGAGACCTTCCTGCTCCTTGGTCTTGACTGAGGTAAGGTAGTGTTGTCAATCTCACAGGATCTAGAATCACCTGGGAGACAGGCATCTGAGAATGCCTACGGCGGTTACCATGGTTACATTAATGGAGGTAGAGGGACTAGCCCACCGTGGGCTACTCTGTTCCCTGACCCGGATCCTGGATGGAGAAAAAGGAGTGAGCAACGTGCCTTCATTCATTTCTCTTCTCACTGTGGCTGTGATGTGAGCAGCGGGTTGGGGCCGCTGCTGTTTTAATTCCCCATTCATATATACTATACCTTCGACCCCGAGCCAAAATAAACCTTTTCTCCCTTAAGTTGCTTTTGCCAAAGCGTCACAGTACAGGAAAAGAAACTAAGACACCGAGCCTAAAAATGGATGTATCAGATTACTAGGGAGGTCTAGGACTCCTGGGATCCTTATGGCCCACCGCGGCTTCCTTAAACCTCTTCAAGTCGGTCACCAAAACAAACAAAAAAACAAACTCATCAAAGTGTAGGTGGATAAATTGTACAGGAAGGAACTGTGGCCAGCTAAGCTACAAGAATTCTGCCCTGCTCCTTCAGGAATCCTCCTGGCTCTACACTGTGGCTTTTTTCGGGGACAGCATCTTTTCTTACAGAAGGTACAGCAGTGAATTTTAGCTACAGTCAGCGGAACAACCCCTCCAGCCATTTCCGTTCTTCCCACTGTTTCCAAACATCTCCGGCAAAGGCGTGCGCCTGGGCAGGGGCCAAGAGATACAGGTTCCAAGTAATTTTTATTTTAGAATACAAGAGAAGTACAAATGTATTTACAGTTGTACATATACAATCAAATAATATATATCACAGTTTTCGTAAATATCATCTTAGATAAACATTTACAAAGTTAAAGTGACCGTTTTTCTGGGAGTACAACACACTTTCTTGAAAACTCCATACATGTTATACTTTTCGTTATTATTATAGTTTTGTGGGGTTTTTTTTATTACAAACACCCTGGTGTGTGGACGGAGTGTGTATGTGGTGTGTGTGTGTTGGGGGGTGGGGCTGGGGGTGGGGAGAAGGGATTCTGGTAAATGACAACAAGGTTTGAGATGACACCAGAGGGCGCCCACGGACAGAGCAGGGAACGGCGTCGGCAGGGGCGCGTGGGAATGTGGGCTCTGCTGGAAAGAACCCCCGAGTCTGCGCGCTTCAAACAAACTTTCTGGGCGAAGAGGAGACGTCTCTGTGTGGTCACTCATCCTCTTGTTTGGGGACTTAGTAGGGTGGAGGTGAGGGTGCTTCTCCATTTCTAAGCTCAGAAAGACAGGAGAAGGGGGCACTGGCCTAATTCCTGCGTTCTACAGATGGGGAAACTGAGGCTCCAAAAGGGTCAGGGTCTTGCCCAGGGGCTATGGTGAATGTCCCCTGTGACTCCACTTTCAACCTTCCCAGCACACTTCAGAATGTATCAGCGTCTCATCCTTCACTGGGAACCGGGTGCTGGGAAAAGTAGCCTGAAGGAAGGCAGGGCCCAGGTCTCTCCTAGTCTGTGCTAATCACCTTGGGGCTCCAATCGCAGCCAAGGGTTAGCGTCGTTCCCACACTGCAACACATCAAGACACCATTCCCAGGAGGCAGAGATGAGCACAGCCTGCCCCAGGCCCACCCTGGGCCAAGGAGGTAGCTCTCTCTTCCACTCCCAACTACTCAGCTCTCTTTGGAGGTCCTCTGTCCCCCATCTCCTGTCATCCAGGAGAGAGATGTCCGCGTGGGGACGCAGCCCTGCAGGAGGGACACTCCGAGATGGGGCCGGGCGTGAGGACCGGCTCCCAAGAAGAGAGGACAGGGCAGCAGCCACACCAGCCGGGTGGCCTAGGCAAAGGGGACGTCGCCCTTCGGCGTCCTCCTCTGTGAGATGGATCAGGAGTGGGTTCCGGGTTGCGGGCGCCTCGGCGGCGCGGGGGGTCGGGTCCGTCGCACTGGCGGCGGGGATGCGCGTGCGCGTGGGGCGCGTGCGCGGCGCTCACAGCACCATGGCTGGCAGGTGGTGCGCCGCGGCGGCAGCGGCGGCGGCGGCGGCGAGCGCAGGCGCGTGAGCGTGAGGCGCGGGTAGCGCGGGCGAGTGCGCCTGCAGCGCGGTGCTGGGCGGCCGGTGGCGCGCGCTCTTCTGGTGCGCGCGCAGGCCGGCCAGCTGCGAATAAGCGCTCTGGCACACCTGGCACTTGTAGGGACGCTCGCCCGTGTGCAGGCGCACGTGGTTGCGCAGCGTGGACGACTGGCTGAAGCGGCGGTTGCAGAAGCGGCACACGAAGGGCTTGTCCAGCGTGTGGATACGCATGTGCGAGCGCAGGTTGCTGCGCGAGTTGAAGCCGCGGTGGCAGATGACGCAGCGCATGCGGCCCGCGGTACCGGTCGCGGAGTCGGCCGGGTGGAAGTCCTCTGGTGGTGCGGGCGGAACGCGGGACCCACGGAGCGTGCGAGAGGGAAAGAAAGCAGCCTGGTTAGCACCCACGCCTACTGCGCCCAGTCCCCCCGGTACTCCCCTGCAGATCGTAAGACACACAGCTCCGAGGGCGCAGCGGGTCATGGCTGTGATTTAACAGCAGCTAGATTGCACCAGGTCCCCAACTTGAAAGCATTTGGTGATGTGGTCCCAGAAAACCATAGGTTTCCCATCTGAAAGTTGGGAGGTGAACCAGGCGTGGTCCCAGCACTTGGGGAAAAGGGGGTTGGGGGTGGCTGGGCTAAAGGCATTCATTTGCCACCAAGCCTGATGTCCTGACTTGGATTCCCTGGACCCGCATGGTTAAGGAGAGAACTGGCTTCCACTAGTGACCTCTGACCTACACATGTGCACCTTGGCATGCATACCTGCCTAAATGCACACAAAAATAAGTAAAATGCATGAAGAAAATAAAGTTTAAAAAAACAAGGTCTTGGGGTTGGGGATTTAGCTCAGCGGTAGAGCGCTTGCCTAGGAAGCGCAAGGCCCTGGGTTCGGTCCCCAGCTCCGGAAAAAAAAAGAAAAAAAAAAAAAAAAACAAGGTCTTGTAGAACCACTAGGGGCTAGCGGGATTTCGTGCAAGTTCATCCTAAAATTGAAGTCACTAGAAGAGTTTTCCTGTGCTGGTGGCTTTGCCTTAATGTGAGAAATGATTGTGTCCTAATAGGCCATCCACAAAGGACAACTATGACACCCCTAAAAAGTCCTCTCATCTCTCACCTCACAAATATTCGCCAAGAACTCAGTGTACATGGAAGCTATGGTTTGTCCGTTTTCCCATTCCAAATGGAGACAGCAGGAGCATTCAGAGAAGGAGTGGCAGTGGAGGCAAACACTAGCAGCCCTAGGCTGCTCCCTTTCCTTTTCTTTTCCTTTCTTTTTTCTTTTCTTTTCTTTCCCCCTCTTTTTATTTTGGGACCAGGTTTCCCTGTATAGTCCCAGCTCCTGAAACTACCTAGCTCTGTAGACCAGGCTGGGCTCAACCCCATAGATCCACCGGCCTCTGCCTCCAGAGTGCTAAGATTGAAGATGCGACCACCATTGCTTCTCTTAAAAATAAACCGGCCAGAGAGACCGCTGAGCTCGGTGGTTGAGAACACTGCCTGCTCTGACAGAGGAGCCCCAGCTTCAATTCCCAGCACCCACGTGGCAGCTCACCATTGACTGGAAATCCAGTTCCAGGAGCTGACAGCTTCCCACAGGCGTGCATGTATCAGTGCACAAAAACAATAAATAAATAATTTAAAAATGAACGATCACATAATGGCACACTCCTGCAATCCCAACATTGGAGGTGGAGGCAGGAGAATCAGAAGTTCAAGGTCATCTTTAGCTGTCTAATGAATTTGGAGGCCAGCCTGAGACCCTGCCTTTAAAAAAAAAGTCACAAGGATTTTGTAGGGTCTGGGAGGGTGATACTCATCAAAGGTTTCATTTCGTTTCAGACTGGGGGGGGGGGTTGTGGGGACCAGTTATCTCCAGACTCAATAGGACATAGGTCTTAAGCCAGTAGTTTCTACATGATAATCCCTGTCTCAAGACACAAGGGCTTGGGGCTGGAGAGATGGCTCAGTGGTTAAGAGCACTGACTGCTCTTCCAGAGGTCCTGAGTTCAATTCCCAGCAACCACATGGTGGCTCGCAACCATCTGTAATGAGATCCAATGCCCTCTTCTGGTGTGTCTGAAGACAGCTACAGTGTACTTATAGATAATAAATAAATCTTTAAAAAAACAAAAAGACGCATAGACTCATTCTACTCTACGTCTGTTCAAAGTACAAACCATGCAGCCAGTTGATGCTAGGCCCTCCTCCATGACCTGGACAGAGCCAGAAAGGGATATAGAGATGCCCTCGTCCCATGCCTTCTCTTTACAGATGAGGCACCAAGCCCATCTCAACAGCAGCTGAACTAGAAATCAATGTGGGTTCTTGCTGTCCTGTCCAGCTCTCCGGCCACACCCCATCACCTCTCTGGGGCTCCTCCTCTGCCTGCAGACAACCTATCTGATCTGGAAAGCAAGACTGCCTTCCTTTCCCCATGATCAGCCCATGGTGGCTGCTCTGGGGAAAGTGGTCTTATTTGTAACCAGGAACTCCCATATGCACAATGCTACTGGATGTTGAAGTAGGGCCTCCCAGGCCAGGAGGTGTCCTGTCCCCTAGCTTTCCCCTCCTTGGATGGTTGTCACTATGACCTTGTAGCGAATACTGAATACCTACCATGCTTGTTTTTCTTCTGTTCTTCTTCCAGTCCCGGCACACCTGGGATCCCCAGAAAGGTGTTGTGGGAATTCCCATACCACACCAGCAGTTCCTGGTCCGGAGGGATCATCTGCAGGAAGAGAGGCAGGAAGAGGTCAGGGAGGTCAGGAGGCAAGGACTTTCTCTGCTCATTTCTGTACACACTCAGGCTTGAGAAAGCCCGAGCTGACAGAATATCCCCTGACCCATCCTGGGCAAACTGTAGACACCAAAGGCCCCAGGACAGCATCCCCTCTCTTCTTCTCTCTCGGAACCCAGGTCATCATATCCAGATGGATGGCCACAAGAAAACAAAAGAAAAAGAAGTCCAGGTGGCCGGAGGGGCGGGGGTGGGGGGTGGCGGGGAAGAGGATAGCTCAGTGTAGAATGCATACTTAGCATATGCAAAGGCGTGGACTAGTCACTGTCATCCCTGCACTCAGAGGTAGAGGCAGAACCGTGAGAAGTTCAAGGTCATCCTTGGCTACATAATCAGTTTGAACCCGACCTGGAATTCGTAAGATCCTATCTCAAAAAAGAAGGGGGATGGGCTGGAGAGATGGCTCAGTGGTTAAGAGCACTGACTGCTCTTCCAGAGGTCCTGAGTTCAATTCCCAGCAACCACATGGTGGCTCACAACTGTCTGTAATGGGATCTGATGCCCTCTTCTGGTGTGTCTGAAGACAGCGATAATGTACTCTCATACATACAATAAATAAATAAATCTTAAGGAGGAGGAAGAAGAGGAGGAAGAGTAAGAGGAGGAGGAGAAGAGGAGGAGAAGGAGAAGAAGAAGAAGAAGAAGAAGAAGAAGAAGAAGAAGAAGAAGAAGAAGAAGAAGAAGGAAAACCTCACAAACAGAAGTAACAAAAGAAAAACAACTAGATTTTCCCCCCCAGTTTTTAATCTAGAGGTATTAGAGTCAGTCAGCTCTCAGAGATCTAGGGCTGAGCCAGATGTTTCTAAGGATTGTGGGCTGTGGGGTGCCTTATGGTTACACCTTGCTTGATGTTCCTGAAACAGCTCTTATCTCAAGTGGCCAGAGGCATCATGGAGTCACACAGCACAGGGCTCCCTGCAGGGCTCCCTGCACCACCACCACCGGGCAGGTGCTAAAAAAACGAAACCTTGGGCTTGACAAACACCTCCACCATTGGAAATACCCAAACAGCATTCAACCGAAAGTTCTACTGTGTCCTAAGTCCAACACCAAGAAGCCCAGACCCGGGGCTGGGGATTTAGCTCAGTGGTAGAGCGCTTGCCTAGGAAGCTCAAGGCCCTGGGTTCGGTCCCCAGCTCCCGAAAAAAAAAACCAAAAAAAAAAAAAAAAAGAAGCCCAGACCCTGTGGCTAAGCTTGAGGCTTGGCTGCTCTCAATGGTGACAGCTACTGAACAAGATAGTTTGGTGGTGACAATCGGGATCTGCGTGAGCTGAGAAGCCTGCTCACTGGACCCCAGCCAGGTAGGACAAACAGAAGAGAGCAGTGTCTCTCTCCTGAGGCCACAGCTCCTGGAGGTCCTTGTGTGAGGTGCCCAGCTCAGATAGTACCTGACAACAGACATCTTGTTTCTCTGTGGGGTTCTCTTTTAGCTGAAGTACAGGAGACTGGGGAGACAGCTCCCTGTGTAAGTATTTGCCTTGGAAGCATAAGGGTACGAGGTTGGGCCCCAGAGCCCACATGAGAAGAGTAGGCTCCATGCACACACTTGTAATCCCAGTGCTGAGGAGGTAGAAACAGAGCCCTGGAGTTTGCTGGCCAGTCAGCCCAGACCAATTGCAAGCCCTAAGCCAGCCAGAGGCAACAGCACCTGAGGTTGATATCTGATCTTCCCTTCCACGTGAGGCTGAGAACCTTGGGTTCACTTCCATGGAGAGAGCCCAGAAGACCTCTCCCTACCCCTCCATATCCACCAGGCTCTGAAAGGAGAGTGAGCTGAGGGGTGAGGGCGGGGGGAATTGTAGGTATTGAGGGCTGCTGCTCCCCTGTTGAGAGCAACCTAAGCCTCATTATGTCTCTTCACAGCAACCCTTAGACCTTTGCATCATAGCAGCACAGGAGTGTGTGTGTGTGTGTGTGTGTGTGTGTGTGTGTGTGTGTGTGTGTGTGTGTGTGGTCGGTCTAATTGGAGAGGTTAAATGTGAAACACTGCACAATTCAGTAAACAAGCAAAATAAGGCAGCATCTCTAAGGCAGCAGGTAGCTTAGAACCTGGCACCAGAGCTAGACAGAATCGTCCAGCCTGTCCTTCACGATCATGGTCACCATCCAGGAGACCAGAGGGGTCAGAGCTGGAGGCCTCTCCTTGAAGAGGAGGAGGAGAGGAGGGAAAGGCCTGTAAAATCCTCAGAGAAGAAGATGATGGAGTCGAAGTATTTAAGATATCGATTGAGGGCTTGTTTGTTCTTACGATATGGATTGGGAAAGAGGCTACTGCACAAGATGGATCTCGTGTCACTGGATCCTTAGGTGTGACCTTAGAAATCTCTAAGTATGTCTCTTGAAGCAGCCCCTAGGCCGCATGCACACACCTCTTGTAGGAGATGACACACACACACACATACACACACACACACACACACGCACACACACACACACACTGAGCCCCGGTGTGGGGGATTGGAGGGGACACTCAGGCTCTCTGCCTGCCAAGGAAATAATTGTGTCACTTGTAAAACAGAACAGTGCCTACATTACAGGCCTCCCTGAGAGCTGTTGGGTCACAGGGGCCACAAGCACAGGGCTCTCGGTACTGAAGTTGTGGGATTACGGCTGTTTTCCTAGCTCAGCGATGCTCCAGAGGAACTAGCCGTCATCCGGGCGCCCTGAATCAGTAAAGCCCGGGGCTATTGGCGGCATGAAAGTCCATGGTGACCTAGGCCTTCGCCTTCCGTGCCCACCAAGCATAGGCATGGTGCTGCCCTGTGGGCAGAATGCTCTCATAGACTGTATGAAACTCTGGGTTTGGTCTTCAGCTCAACATAAATCAGATGTGGGGCCCTGCGCCTGTCATCCCAGCACTGAGGAGTTAGAACCCGGAGGATATAGGACGTTCAAGGTCTTCTTCATCTAAATATCACATGGCTGGTCTCAAGACCAGCCTGAGCTATTTCAGCTCCTGTGTAGGGCCCGGAACGGTGGCTCAGCGACTAAAAGTACTGCCCGCTCTCCCAGAAGACCCAGGTTCAAACCCCAGCACCTACGTAGTGGCGGCTGTCAACCATCAGGAACTCTAGTTTCAAGGGATCTGATATCCTCTACTAGACTCGGGGGACTGCAGGCATGTGCGTGGTGCACATGCGTAACATGCATGCAGAACAGGCATATGCATCATAGAACAAATATTTTTAAACTGAATAAACAAATACTAAAATTAGTTTTATTCAACTTAAATGTTAAACTTTGTGGGCATAAAGATCTAACCGTGGCCTAGAGTAAATAATGAAAAGGTTTTTTTTCCTCTTCTACCCTGGGTGCCCAGCTGTGGCTTATGCCTCCCTCCATGTGATACCCCAAGAAAACATGTCATTTTGAGACTTTGAAAAAAAAAAAAAACAAACGCTGATTTAGGCTTTAAAAGATCACTGTGGAGAAACCACGTGCCTTCTATTTAGAAATGAGCACGTATCACATCTATACAAACGCAAACGCAGGAGTGACAATAAGCGAGACTTTTCAGAAATAGAATGTACTTGACTTGGGAACGAAACAACTCCAGACGGCTAGAGGCTACGAGCAGGGGGAGAGGCCCTCGTCACCTTCACGGAGAAACAGAACAACGAGTTGCTTTGAACTTCAGAGCCCGGAGGCGCCCCCCACCACCACCTCTGGTCTGCACTTAATAAATACTAAAATTAATTTTATTCAACTTAAAAAGGAAAGCCCATGGGCATAAGGTATAACTGAGCGGCATGGTAGAGAGAGGGGTGCTGCTCTTTCTCCTGCTCTGGGTGCCTGGCTGTTACTGATGCCCTCTGGACCTGTCCAGCATCCACCAAAAGCCTGCGCTGGAGCCCAGAAGACCCCAGAACCTTCACCCTCTTCTCTGAGATCCGGAAAGTCCAGTTCAAAGACCACTTCAGTGCATTGAACGGCCACAGTCCCCTGAAAACCCCTCCTAGGCTCTGTCCCTACTGAGTTGATCGATGGTCCAGGCTAGGCTCTGCACTAGAGCGAGGAGCCTGAATCAGCCGGCCATTCGTGTTTCCGGGAACAGGAAGGAGATTGGTTTGGAACATACCGTGAACCGAGCGATCCCCAAGGGAACTGATTCCCGTTTTGTAAAATCCACTCTGTCAAACCTAGGGAAACAGCATTGCCCAGCTCCTGCTGCCAAGTCTCAGGACCTCTGGCTAATTCTTAACGTTCTGATCAGCCTTAACCTGAACCCTGCCCCATTTCAATGACAGAAGGGCAGTGACAGGCTTTCAGGTTTGCTTTCCTAATACAAATTCATGACACCCCATTGAACAGGCTCCCGAGGGGCTCTGACACCTGCCCCTTGCCGGGTGACACAGAAGCATCTCTGTGTCATCTGGATGATCACCAGTTTCCATTGTGCACAGATGTCCTGACACACCAATTAATAGAGCTCCAACAAGGAGATGTTGGCCAGGGGAGGCCACACAGCATGGCCATCCAGCTCTGTAGCAGACTGGCTGGGGTTCAAGTCACAGCTCCGGACTTTCTCTCTGAACTTTGAACCTTCATTTCTTCACCATTAAAATGGGGACAGAGAGGCGGCGAAGCTCAGTAATACAGGGCCTATTCAGTATGTATAAGGCCCAAGGATTCGATTAACAGTACTATTTAAAAAAAAAAATAAAACTAAGCCTTGGGCTCAGTCCCCATTACAAAACCAGAGTTGTTTAGACCTTCGAAAACGTCGCCAGTGTAGCGTCGGCACACGAGAGATGTCTGATGTCACAATGATGTCTGCGTACACTGTTAATGGGGCTGACCATCAATGGTGGTACTCAACAGAGCCACGACTTAGCAAGGTCAAAAGGAAAAGGGTGCTTATCCTCAGAGCTGAGAAAAGAGGTGAGGCTCTAGGAAAAATGAAGGGCTCAGCTGCCCTGAAACAAGAGAAAATGGGAAAGCCTACATTTCTAGGCAACCATTTGCTAATCTGATACAATAAAACAGAAATGGAACAGACTGGGAACTTTCTTCCCCCATATAGTGATAACAGATTCCTCTAGCTTCCCCTTGTGCCGGTTTCTTGACCAAACCACTTGCTTCCTGACAGCCGCTTTTGTTTTCCTGGAAGAGGTGGGTCCAGTGGACAGGACAGCCTATCGCCCAGATTTATTCACTCAATATTGCAGAAGCAAAGCCAGAAGGTTTCACCCTCCTCACCTCCACCCGGCATGCAGAGTTCAGAGCAGTGTTGGTCTGAGTTCCCCATCCTGGCCACTCGTGTCTCCGTTTAGAGTTCATGATTTTGTATTTGTATAATATCCTAGTGTATTCTTCCTACTGAAGAGAGCTATCCCCCCACCCCCACATGACTCGGCAGGTAACGGGCTACTGTTACAAAATATAAATTGTGCTTGTGAGTAGGAAGACCAAGTAAACAGATCGGAACAAAAGTCCCTCTCCTTGGCTAACAATCCCCCAACACACACACAGAACAAACAGCAGATTATACAAGACTTCCCAGGAGCCGGCTAGGTAAGCAGAAATATGTGTGGCCACAGCCAGACGTAGAAATGGAATTCTGACATTTGTTATAACACGGTTTGAGAGAATTGCTGGTATGGAAAAAAATATGTCATCTATGAAAAGTCATTTGGGGCTGAACCAGGCAGATGACCATGAGTTTGAGGCCAGCCGGGTCTATATGAGTTTCAGGCCAGCCAGGGCTACACAGTGAACCTGGCTGGTCCTGGTGTGGACCTCACTATGTAGCCCTTTACTAGGACCTGAGACTCACAGGCACTATTTATAGCTCATCTACGGCTGCTGTAGGACATTCCACAAGAACAAAATCACGGAACTCTGTGGGGAGACAGAGGTGAGACTGTCTCAAATTTAAAAAGAAAAAGATTTAAAACAAAAGAAGGAAAAGTAATTTGCAAAAGTTTTGGGCTTCCTTGTCCCTCACTTAAACAGCCCCCCTTTAGCAGCAGTGTTCGCTGTAAGCAGTACAACGTCATGTGAGAGGCTTGCATATGATACAGCACATGCGTGATAACATGCGGGCTATGTAGATGAATGCATGTGGCCCATTCTTTTATAAACTTAAATTTCTGATAAGCATAAACGTTCCCCCTATTCATACAAATTCCAATCCCTGCCTGGAAATATTCTTGCCCCCTGAATTCATACTTCTAGATAAATGTTGTTCACGCGTCCTGATTTGTCTTTGACTCTCACCTGCCAGATGTGTAGTATGATGGGGCTTAAGTCACCTGTCTGCCTCAGCCTGAGTGCTAACATGACATAGGTATTCTCGGCCGGTCTCCTGTGTGGTGTGTGTGTGTGTGTGTGTGTGTGTGTGTGTGTGTGTGTGTGTTTGATGTGTAAGGGAGCCAGAGAGGGGTTAGAACTCATACTTTGCTATGGGTGAGTTCAACTGCACCAAAAGCCCATTCTGGGAGGTGGCGGTACATCTGGACAGTCTCGGAACTCATGCTGTTCCAGCCTGAGCTACTTCTGGTACTGCACCGACACGCCTCCGTCCTGCTAGAATTTCTGAACTCTAGAGGCCTGCCTTTCTTAACTCTTTGCTCTTTAGTTTTCCTGATGCTGACCCAGGTCCTGGCCACACAACGCGGAGGCAAAGGTTATTCTGCTCTCAGTCCTGTCCACGTCTAAGGGTCTGGTCATTCTGGAGCAATAGACTCCAGTCCCAGAAGTTAGCAGCCATAGACACCCAGAAGGGTCTAGACTTCAGGCTCAGAGTCATCTCCAGTAAATGGAGTGTGACTACAAAGGCAGTTGTTCTCTCACTCCGAAGAACAGCCAAACCCCTGGCCATCCCACAACCAAGGGACTTCAAGTCAACCAAAGTACAAGATCTGGAAAAAGTGGAGGGACAGCCCTGCTACCTCTCACAGCATTTAGAGGAATTCCCACATCTGGGGCAAGACACAGCCAAGTCGCATGCCAGGGGTCACTGCTGTGCCCTCTGATGACTGCCCCTTGGCTATCACTGCTCATCAGCCCCACCCCCCGGGCCTTTATTTTTCTTCCTCTGCCAGGCAGGTGTCCTGCCTCCTTTCCCAGCCCCTGGCCCTGGTTACACTTAGAAGAGCCCCATCCATCCTGCCCTGACTCTTCTCAGCTCACATTCTCCTATTTGGAGTTCTTGGCCTTCATAAAAATGACAGGTTTTCATATCTATGAATTGTGGATAAACTCAAGATCCTCCTCGTGAAGTTGTGTGAGAGGCCTAAACCCAGTGAGACGGTATTGCTGAGATGGAGTACTGAGCCACACACTATTGGCCCCAGAATGAGGCACGACACGCAGTTAAACCTTAAGAACAGACGGCCATTATCATAGTCAAGTTCGAGCCTCAGCCGGCTTCCACTTGGTGTCCCGTTCTCTAGATTCTTCTGCCCTCTGAACCTCTGCACACGATCCTCTACATCTGAGATACTACAACATCAACTTGTAAGTCCCACCCTCTCCCAGCTGTTCCAGCAAGTCTCCCATACAGAGCAGTCATGGCCTGAGCCTCAACCCTACATCCAGACAGAGCCAGCGGGGCCAGCACTGACATCCTTCTGTCTTCTTTGGTCACATTCCTCACCATGCCATGTCCCCACCTGTCCCTCCACAACACTACATTGCATTACCTCTATGGCCTTGTAGAAGATGCTAGTGCCTATCTGCACCACCTCCAGGTTCTGCTCCTGCTCGTTCCGGGCACACTTGATGTAGGTCATCCAGCTTCGGTGGTCTTCCTGGCTGGCATCGATGAAGTAGCGGACTGTACCATCCTCGTTGAATACCTAGGCACAGGGTGGAACAGTGATGGGGTGATGCAGGGCCAGGCCACACATGTGACCCAGGCCAGACCCATTCTCCTTTCTCCCAACGGCTCTGGGAATTGGATAAAGTTTTTGTCTATGCCTTCCAGTCCAGGAAAGGGAGGTTGGAGGTGGGGGCATGGTAATTTGTCCGAGGCTAAAGGGAATCAATCCTCAGGGACCCATGGGCTCATGATGACCAGGCCTTCCTACCCCCAGAAGAAAAAGGTCTCTAAGAGATCCCTAAACAGGCAACATGTTCTTCTCTTCTGCTACCTGTCCTTAAGGGGTACAGATGTTTGGAACAGAGCGGTAGACGCATTCAGCACAGGGCCTCAGAGAGGGACACAAGGGCTTGAGAGGCAAATCTAGTTCACTGGGGTCTCTTGGCCTGGCCTAAACTGCTCTGTGAGGCTGCTAAGGGTCAAACCACACCCTAGCTTTCTGACTGGGCAACAGCTGGAAGACACCCACTAGGCCTAGGTGTCCAGGAGAGAGAGAAGGCAATGGCTGGGGTCATCTCTCTGCTCTGCTCATCCAGGTCCTGTGAACAGCTGTACTGTATGTCGCTGGGCTCCAGCCAGGTGGGTCTGCTAGGGTGGCATCAAGAGATGCATAAGACGGAGAAGTAGGTGTACCATCTGGCTACTGTGGGTCTGTGCGGGAAGAACGATGTAGGAGAACCACCACTGGGCTGACTTTGTCTTAAGGGGGGACCATCCCTGTTTCTGACACTGTTGGGGATGGGCTAGAGTCAAAAGGCCAGGGATAGAAGCCTTTCATATACCCATTTCCATCTGCAAAATGAGAATAAAACTGAGAGGGGCTGACCTCACCGATTGCAGGCTAGGGAACCAGACTGCTGACTCAACACCCAGTCGGCCCTGGTTAGTTTGGATGTCCTCCGGCAGGCCTGGGATTGGGAAACCTATTCTTAAGAAACACCCAGCGTCCACTCTCCTCCATTCCGGCTACACTTCACCAAAGGTCAGCCTCAGAGACCGACTCTTGTCGCCTTCTAAAGCCAGGGAAAGATGTGAGCAGTGATGGCCTCTTCCCAGCCTGCGCATCAGGACCCCGCTGGATCTCAGCGCTGTGGTAGGCTGTAAAGTATGACTAACAGCTCTGCTTGGGAGACTTGGAAACAAGAGGACTCAGATAGTGCCCAAAGCAGGTAAAAGCGAAAGCTCCAGGCCTTGAGAGTCCTAAGGGTGTTCACCCTCAGGGTGTTCAAACTCCAGCATCCACCCCTGAGGCCCTGGCAGGGGCCAGACCGGTCTCCTTTCGGACACAACCCCGGAGAGAGCCAGCCCACCTGCCTACAGCAATCCCTTTCCAAAGCTCCCACCTACCTCCCACATCAGGTTGTTGTTTTTGCAGATATCCACATGCTCTGGGGCGATGACTCGGCCAGTGAAGGGGCCCATCTCCGTGCCTGCCTTGATCCACGTCTTGGAGAAGATGCCAAGGCCCTCGCCAGGGATGGAACTCTGGGCGATGATCACTTCCACCGGCAGCACCAGGCTAGATAGCTTCTGCACCTCTGCGGGTTAGAGAAAGCCTGTCATATTTTCTGCGCAAAGACCGCCCTGCCCTTCCCATCCCGGATGCGCTCTCGCCCTGCTGCGCGCCTGCCAGCACAAGCAGCCTCAACTCGGGCAAATCTCTCCAGTGGTGCGCTGTAGGCCTACTACGGGCAGAGGCTCAGCCTCATTTTACAACCCAGGACTCTCGGTGCCCTCTAAAAGCAAGCGGTGCCTGGTAGTTCTTTCATTTTTCTTGTGGGTGGAGAGTTAGTTACTGGAGATCAAACCCAAACTCTTGTGCATGAAACGCTACGCCGCCGCCGAGCTCTTCAAACACCTATAACCTTCACCGTCTTCCGTCGCGGAACAACTTAGGAACCACTGAAACCACTTCGTGTTTACAGACAGGGAAACTGAGGCCGGGTCTGGCGAAGAGGTATCGCCCAACCCGTGACTCTCAGTCTTGTTCTTGGCTCCTCAGCCGGTGACTCTGGGTTCACTGCGTGTCTCTCAGACGCGGTCAGCACTGGGGACAGATCCCTAGTTTGGAAGGTGGCACCCGCGCAGAAGAAACAGTTGCTTCTACAAACTGAACTCTGAGCCTTCCCCCACACACACACACACACACACACACACACACCGTGATCTTCCCTGGCACGCCAGTATCCCTCTCTATTCCCAAGTTCTAGAGTGCCAGAGAGGGCGGCACCCGGATCAGGCGAGCTCTGAAGTTGCTTTAATGGGCGAGGAAGAACCAGCAGTCCCTAACCCCCATAGGATCCCCGGTGGGGCCTCTGCGGCAGGGGTGGGAGCGTTGAGGCGCACAGGGGCGGCCTCCATGTCTTACAAGGTTCCCCTCTAAGCTACCTGGGAAAATACCCGGCGAGCCGGCCGGCTGAAAGGGGGGGTTAAACGGTGTCCATTGCGGAGCGGCCGGCAATTTGTCACGCTGTTAAAGTGATCGCATTCATTCGGCTCCATTCGAAAGAAATTGCTAATTCTAAATTCATTAGCCCTGGAAGAAAGCTGTAGCAGTAAATTGTATCTCAATGCGGAGGGGACTTGTTTAAAAGGGGCCGAGGAATTCCCCTTACAAAAAGGCAGGATTAGATGGTTGACATAGCGTGAATGGAAGTGGAATTAGTCTTCACGGTAAATTAAGAGAGGAACAGCGATCTTAAAGGGGAAGAGAGGGCGTCGCTCAGAGACGCCAGCGCTGGGGAAAGATATTGTTTGCGGGGTGACGAATGAGGAATAAGAACTTGAGACATCTTAAAGAAAAGAAACTTTCCTCGCTCTCTTTCTCTCCCTCCGCTCTCTGCGGCTTTTTCTCTCCCGCCTGCCCGCCCTCCGCCCCTTCCGTGGCCCCGGCTGTCTTTTAAAGTTTTTGGTTTAAGTGGGAACTTTCGCGGGTCAAGCCCAAGTTAACCAAATGAATTTTAAACCCCTTCTTTTTGAGTCAACTGCTATTACACGCCCAGTAAGGCTTTTAATGCCAGGAAACCGCCAGCTCCAGGCTGGAGGGTGGGGTGGGGAGAGAAGACACAGGAGAGCCTGGGCTGACCAAGTAGGTCGCCCGGATCGTTGGGATTTGGTCCTAGAGCTTCCATCATTCCTAGATGCCTTTTCTCTGCTCGGTGAGGCTGTTGCAACCCAGGTTTGACCCACGGGGGGGGGGGAAGGGGTGCGCTGATCAGGAAGAGCATCCTGGCTGGGAGCAGCAGCCCCGGACCCAGTGTTCCCCATCTGGCACCCCCGCACCGCTAGTCTGAGAATTGGGGGTAGCCAGGAAGAGCGAAGAAGCCCCGACGGCACGACTCACCTCCCGAGAAGGACTGTGCCAAGACCTCGGCGGTGAAGGCAGTCTTTGGGCTGGCATGGTGGCTCTTGTCCTCGAGCAGCTGTTCGCCTAGCACGTTGCGCCATCGGCCATATAAGAAACTGTGCAGGATGTCGGAGGTGATGACCTCTGCCAACGCTAGCCCCGGAGCCTTCAGCCCTGTTTTGAGCACCAGGGCCTCAGCTGGGAGCACAGAGCCCATCATGGGGGGCCAAGGGCTCGCCGCCGGGCGCCGCGGAAGGACGGCTGGGTGGACTCCGGAGAGGTGGGCAACGAAGAGGGATCAAAGGAGTGAAAGGAGAGGAGGGTGACCAAACAGGAGGAGGAGGAGGAGGAGGAGGAGGAGGAAGAGAAGGGGGAGGAGGGTGCACTGGGGAGTGCGTGGCAAGGGATGGCTGGGAGGGCAGTGAACCAAACCGGAGATTCACAAAGTCTGCAGAGATGGCAGAGGCGGCATGGAGGGCTGGAAGTCCGCGGGTGGAGACAGGGGTGGATACCAGGAGGGGTGCGGGAAAGGTGGGCGGCGGGTGGCTGCGGAGAAACAACGACCAAGGACTCTCGGTTCCCCACTCGCCTTCTGTACACCCAGCCAGGACAGTCCTCCCCTTGGCAAAATCTCGGCTCTTTTATAGGAGCCGCAGTGACCCTCTTAATTGGTTATTAATGACCCCCTGACGTCGAAGGACAGATTTGTACCCGGCCAGGCTCGAAGGAGCCTTCACCGACAGCGCGAGGGGCGGGGGCATCGTGCGGACCGCTCAGAATAGTCCCCCTCTGCTCCTCCCTCCCCTCCGATCCTTCCTCCTCCCCCTCCTCCTCCTCTCCCCGTGGGAAGCTCCAGGCAGAGAGGGAAGCTCTGCCCGCGGCCGGGTGCGAGGCGGGGGTGGGGTGGGGTGTTGAAGTAGGGATGCTGCGTAGCGAGGCTTGTCTTTACTCCCGGGACTAAACTGAATAAGAGGGGGCTTATGGTTGCTAACCCCGCAGGTCTCCATGCCCAAGCAAGATCCACTGCCACTATGGGTCCCAGGCCAGGCCTTCACCTTCCTAGCTCTGCGGGCCACTCCCAGAGCTGCCGGGGCGCTTTGCCTTTTTTTTTTTTCCTTGACCAAGCCCTGTATTCTGTCCGATCCCCACCTATCTTTCGTCCCAAACCCTCTCCTGCACTCTTCAGAGGCTTCACTCCCTAAGCTGAGGTAGCAACCCAGACAGCTTGGGTGACGCAGATTTCTTGCGCTGGCTACGCCACCCAAGCGGGCACTTCGCCCTAAACGGGGCTCCCCAATGGCTCTGCTCGCTGCGCACAGCCAGTGTAAAACTTCCGCCAGCACAGAGGGCTTGTGAGGAAGAACCACCGGCGTCGCCGTCGGGGCTGGATCTCACCTACGATAGAAGGCTCCCAGCCCTAGGAGTTCCAAGTTGAGTGTGGAAAGACTATCAAATGCTCGCATCTGCGGGATTCCCTAGAGCGATGTAGGATGAGACCCAAAATGCCTCTGAAATTGCGGACAGCCTAGGGCAAACCCATCTGCTGGACTCTGCTTTGGAATCAGGCTGCTGGGATCTTCGACCTAGGAAGCCCTCAAACAAACGGTTCTCTTTCTTTTTCGTCTCTTAATGATCACTCTTTTTTCCCTGGCTCTCTTCTCTTCCTTCCTCCCCCTTCCCGCTATCCCACCTCGCTCCTCCAGTGGATTCTGTATAGTCTTTCCAAGGTACCTGGGAGCCAGCTTCACAACTCTTCAAAATCAGTTGCTAAGTCGGGAAGATCACGGTTTCCTGCGTGCACCGAAGCCTCCTGGACAGACTTAAGACCTCCCCCGCACCTTCAGCTCCAGAAACAACCACGTTAGAGAGGGCTTTGGGCACACCTCACTCAACAGCATAAGTCCTCAGAGCCCATTTCCCCCGACCCCTTCCGCTGCGATTTCACATGGAGCAATGGAAAGTTCCCGCAGCCCTGATGGCTGGTTTGTCTGAGTTCTCTCGTGTTAGATCTCCACCGTAGAGTGAAGACTTTTCAGGCCTTCGAAGCCTTGTGATTTGGACGTGAGTAGCGCTGGCAGCTCAGGACTGAGATGTGACCCACGAGCCAGATTCTAATGCCTCTTAGGAAAAGAACCCTTTGCACCACCAGCTCCCCAGAGGTAAGCTTGCCTCGCCCTTGGCAAGCATGGGGTCGCAGGTCTCTATAACCCCTAGTTGGAGCCAGTGGTCTCTGGCATCCTCAGCCCGGCAGGCAGGCGGGAGACTAAAGCGCCAAGCCGGCGATTGGAAATCTTCAGATGCAGAACCTTTGGAGCCCAGTGGAGGGTGGGTGTACCGGGCAGGGAGAGGGACCAACGGGCAGGGCGCCAGCAGAGGGCAGCGCTGCAGAGGAGCAAGTGCCGCCGGTGGGTAGGGGTTCCTTGCAGATGCCGCCGGTGATTTAAATCCTTTCGCGGAGGGTTCCAGTCTGGTGGGGAGTATGGAATCCAATGGCTCGGTGGCAAGGGAACCTGACCGGCGCCTGGATCTTGACTTCTGTGAAGCCTAAGCGGAGAGGAGACTGAGCTGGGCAGAAGAATGCCAGGACTGGGGGCTCAGCCTCCAATCCCGAAACCTTCCTCAGCGCTTGCAGCAGACTAAAGGGAACGGAAGACAGCAGGGCATCCTAGGGGACAGCCCTTCTCTTCTCTGTGCCTCTGGGTTCCTGCCGACAGTGGTTTGTGTTGGACTATGTGCTTTGCTTCTTCCCAGCCTGTCGGATCAGATTGTGTGGCTTTCCCCCCCGGAGCTGAGCAGGATTTTTTTTTTTAAACAAATCCCTCCGTACACTCTACTGTGAAATTCTCCCAAGTCCCAGAGTCCTTCATGCCTGGGGCGAATTTTCATTCCAGTCCCAAGATCGAAGTCAAAAGACAGAAGGACCGAAGACTGGCTGAGACTAGAATGCTTCATTACTTTCCTCAGGACTCTCCCCCGTCCCCCCAAAAACCTGGGGAGCGTGTGCTGGAGAAGAGACAGGAACTTAAAACCTCCTAGCTGGGGTGCCCACGGAGCTGGGATGCAGTTGCTGCGCTCACCCACTTTGAGCTTCTGGCCTAGTGATAGTCCCACCTGGCCTTCTGCACCCTCAAAATCAAACCCTGTAGGGAGGACAGCCCACCGGGATCGAGCAGTAAGGCCCTTGAGAGCGCATCTGCCTGCGTGGAGACTTCGAGAGGAAACGCTGAGGGTTCACAGTGGATGAACCACGTCTCTGGGATCCGGGCGCGAGTGTGCCTGCGCGAAGACCCCTCCCATGGACCCGGCCGGGTCGGAGCTCCAAGGCACCGCCCCCGCCCCCTTGATCGCGCCCGCGGGCTGTCGCTCGGCGATCTCTTTAATATTCATGGGCGTTAATAGAGAGGCCCCCAGTATATCGGCCCATTGTGGGCGGCTCGTAGGACTTGAATAGACCCCGGCCCTCTTTCTTCGCAGAGGCTTCCCGAGGGGCCGGGCCAGGAGTGAATGGCCCCTCTTCCCGCTCCTCACCCACCCCCACCCCCTTTCAGGGACAACATCTTTATCCCCGCTGCTGCTGCCGCCGCCGCCGCCGCCTGAGCCCCATTCACTCGGCCCGGACTCTGGGCGGAACGAATCAATCGGCCGCGGCTCTTCGGAGGTCATCTCCGCCGCCCGTGCCCCATCCCCCAGCCCACGGGAGTGGGGACAAGGGAGGCAGCGGTCGGCCAACAGACCCACCAGCGAAGGGACCCCGAGTGGGACGTAGAAAGGACAGGGCAGGATAGGGTGTTGATCGGATGGGAACGATCCGGAAGGGTGGCTGGACCAAGGTACACCAAGAGGGTCTCAAGACCCCGCCTCGACCAGGCCGGGCTAATTCCAACTTGTTGCCTCTGGCAGAGAGCCCAGGGGACCAGGGCGGCAATGCGAGCCCGGAGCTGAGTCCCGCGTCCCCTCCAGTCGCCAGCGCGCATCCCTTCGGGTCCGCGTCCACGACCGCGTGACCCGAAGCACGGGGAGCAGCCCGAGGCTCAGTTCCAGTCCCCAGAGCACGTCGGTTCCTTTCAGTGCGACTGGGCTTTGCTCCTCGATGCCAGG